>NC_064920.1:441816992-442120022 GCF_023897955.1 Schistocerca gregaria
GCCCGTGTAACTTCTTTATTTAAATGAGTGTGGCTGTACTTAAATTGCTGAATGACTGAGACCCACTATATCCTAGCGCAATGCAATCTGACTGTTCAGAAAAAGATAACCTGACTTCAAATAATTAATACAAAAGAATGGACCTCACTAAAAATAAATCCTAACAAAAACCTATACATTTCATTAAGCACATACATCACAGAAATCTTCATTACGCGAACTACTGCAATACAGCGAGCGTCAATACTGCCAGCTAGATAAAAGAAACTACTTAAGTCATTAATTACTAATAGGCATGTGGTTAGCAAAGATTTTGTTGCAAACCAAATAATGTTTTTTTACCTTAATAATGTGACATCCAGATCAGATACGAATATAAATCGTCGTTGATATCTAGTACAAAGGTATATAATCAAGAATAATATTCAATCTCCAAGTGGAATATGTGCAGATCGTTAGCCTCCGCTAACACTTCAGACCTCTACCCTCCATCAATGCTAACTTCTCACACCTAAAATCCATCACTGCTGGCTGTTCAGCTCCAACTGCCCACCAGTACTTCCATCACTGCTGGTGACTAACTTCCAACTGCCCAACAGTACTGGCGATTAACTTCCAATAACGAGTCCAATCAGGCACAGAGTCTCTTACAAAGAAAGCTCAGTCAGAGATCCAATGCAAAGCACTACACAGCGCTGCCAACACAGAAGCAGCATAATACTTCTGCTCTCCACAAAAAATTCTACTAGTTATTCTGGACAGCGGCCAGGATCAATTTGTTAATTTTTTTTATATTAATAATATCAAATAGATCAAAAGCACACAATTATTAATGTATTGTTGGTCAAAAGCAAATATTGCCCTCACAGTCCCTAAAAATAGTCCTAATGATATATCAGAGTAGTAGTCTATGACAGTTTTATGCACCAAGTCTGAGCAGTACAAAAGAAAATGCACAGGCAAGTAGTGGAACTCCATGCAGTCTTGAAGTGTTGTCCTCCCAACGGAAACACAGTGGTGGCTCTTGACATGAATATTGGTAATGGGCCACAACAGGGTAAACCCACAGCAGAGTCAGTCGAAGTCTTGAAGAATATTGGTAGAATTAGTAGGTCACCACAGAGCAGACACACAGCATTTCTTGGAGAGATTATGGCAATAGTGGGCCACCAAGGGTGCAGACCCACTGCAGTCCTTGTAGAGATTATGGTAGTAGTGGGCCACCAAGGGTGCAGACCCACTGTAGTCCTTGTAGAGATTATGGTAGTAGTGGACCACCAATGGTGCAGACCCACTGCAGTCCTTGGAGAGTCCCCCAGGGCTCAGCATTACTTGCTGAGTACGGGCTTGGCGACCCTGGGGTCCTGAGCTGGGGACTGGTCTGAGCCGCCAGTCTCCTGTCACCGTAACCCCCGGACATGCTTCAGCGACCACCGTACTGCGCGGCGGTGAAATGTTGTGTGCTGCGGGGAATGGTTATCTTGACTTGACCGCCTGGATTGCGAGGAAGGCCAACCTCTATAAAAAAAAACCTCAATCTTTCGGTGTGCTCCGCGCCTAGAAGATGCATGGCTGTTGGGGTGGAACATTCGCAAGCGGGCAACCTCTGGGACACCTGCCGCACCCATGTTGTATAAGGCTTACTCAGGCACGCGGGCCTCTGTCTGAGCGGACCTTTAGTTCCCTAGCTGCTCGTGGGACCGCAATGGACCCTTCGACCTCTACATTTCCCCCTACCAGTGGCTTGGGTGGGCCACTGGTAGGAAAACACACCCCATCGAAAAAGCGGCTACGCGCTGCGAGTCCTCCAGCGCCTGGTGTTGCTAGAAATTTAACAGACTGTAGTAATGGAGCACATGCTGATAACCAGAATGTGTTTTTGATTATTAAAAGGAAGGAGGGTAGCTTTGAGAGGGTTTCTCCCTTTTACATCCACAAGGGTCTTGAGGGAATTGCAGGAACGCTGAAATCTGTAAAGCGACTGCGCAATGGGACTCTGTTAGTTGAGGCTTCTAGTTCCCGTCAAGTCGCTTCCCTTCGGAAAGCAACCTGTCTGGGAGAGTACGCTATCGAGACCGAGCTCCACTCCACTTTGAATTATAGTAAGGGTGTTGCGACGTGTAGGGACTTGGTGGATATCCCCATAGACGAGTTAAAATCTGACTGGGCTGACGAAGGTATTGTTGACGTGCAGCATATTATGAAACGAGTCGATGGGGACCTCGTCAAATCTGACTCGTTTATTCTCACGTTCAGTTGCCCGACACTCCCAGAGCATGTTAAAGCGGGGTTCTTACGTTTGCCAGTACGGCCATATTTCCCCAACCCAATGCGCTGTTTTAAATGTCAGCGCTTTGAGCATACTACGTTGGGGTGCAATGGGATACCCACTTGTGGTAAATGTGGTTAGCCTGCCCATGACGGAGCCGCTTGTTCAACGCCTGTGAAGTGCGTGAATTGCTCTGGGTGTCACCCTGTCTGGAGCCGGATCTGCCCCATCTATCTCGAAGAACGGAAGGTACAGGAGATTAAAACATCTATGCGCATCTGCTATGGTGAGGCCAAGAAGCTCTTTAAGGCCATGCAACCTCCTGTGTTTTCAACATCTTTCGCTTCCTCTCTCAAAAAACCGGTGCAACTGGCCACTGTTGCTACGCAAACGGAGGTTGCTAGTGTTAGCACTAATACCTGCGCTTGCCAGTGCACTTGTGCTGCTGCGGTTGTTTTGCAACCTGCGGCTCTCCCCGCTACGTCGGACAAAGCCGTGGTTGTTGACATTGGGGTACTTCCTGCCTCTCCCCATATGGCGCCTTCTGCCCAGGCGAGTAAAGCTCCAACTGTTGACAAGGCTCTGCATTCTAAGCCCCTCAAGACAAAGCCTCAGAAGGTGAAGGTTTTGCCACCTGAGGAGACTAGTCAGTGTCGGTCCAATGACGAGGCCATCGTACTGTCTGACATCTCCCGTGGGTCGTCATCGGAGCTTATGGACATTGATGTCGACCGGGGGTGATCTTCTCGCCCCAGGAATAAATCTCCGGCCAGTACGGGCTCACCTCCAAAGCACAGAGGCAGGGTGGAAGTTCAGCCACCCTGATCACTGGCTCCCATATTACAGTGGAACCTGAATGGGTTCAGGACGCATGTGGCCGAATTACAACTCATACGAGAGTACCCCTTGTGCTTATGTCCCCAAGAGACACATTTTCGGGCCACTGATGCTCCTTCTTTACGGGGCTATACCGTATATCGAAAAGATGATCTGACGGGGGAAGGGCAAAGGGTGGTTTTGCGGTTTTTGTCCGTGACATGCACCCCTCATCTGAGCTCCCTCTCGTCACCGACTTGCAAGCAGTTGCAGTTAACATTCTTGTGGTTCGGAGGCTCACAGTCTGTTCACTTTATTTACCGCCTCAGGATGCGATAGACTCTGAGGCTCTCACGGACCTTATTAGCCAACTCCCCCGCCCATTTCTTCTTCTGGGGGACTTCGACGCTCATAATGTCTTATGGGGCTCTCCGACTACTTGCCCCAGGGGTCGCATTCTGGAAAGCCTCATGATGTCTGAAGAACTGTGCATCCTCAACTCTGGTGCTCCCACTCATTTCTGTACTGCTCCCGGTCGTCATCGGCTATTGACCTTTCCTTTTGCTCTCCAGCACTTGCGGATTCTGCTCTGTGGGAGGCCGCTACTGACCTCCATTCTAGTGACCACTTCCCCCTTTGTATTCGCCTCCTGGATGAGGCTGTGGCATTACCAGTGACGCCCCAGTGGCACCTCTGCAGAGCTGACTGGACACTTTTCAGCCAACTGGCTGTTTTGGAACACCGTGCCAGCGTCCACGAATGGGTAGACCATGTTACAGCCGTGATCTCCCATGCTGCTGAATTCTCAATCCCACGGTCATCCGGTCATCCCAAGAGGCGTCCTGTCCCTTGGTGGACCACTGAGTGCCGCTCAGCCATCCGAGCCCGCCGTGCAGCTCTGCGCCGCTTCAAGTGCCGTCCCTAAGCTGACAATCTTGCGGCCTTTCGGGTGGCAAGGACCAGAGCGCGGTGAGTGATTAAAGAGAGCAAACGACGGTCATGGCAATCGTTCTTGAACTCCATCTCTCGCTCCACTAGTTCTACGAAAGTACGGGAAGCCCTCAGGAGGGTTTCCGGGAAACTCAGCCAGCTACCTGTCACGGCATTGCTGCATCAGGGATGTCTCCTCACGGCGCCGAGAGACATTGCCCAGACATTGGCCATGCATTTTGCGGACTCTACCGCCACTATTAACTGTGATCCAGATTTCTGCCGCTACCGCAGTGCCATCGAGAGAGGTCACTTGGACTTCCGGTCTCTAAATTCTGAACCCTATAACTGCCCCTTCACAATGTGGGAACTGGGTTCTGCGCTGTCTGTGGCTCATGATACTGCGCCTAGTCATGATCAGATCCGGTACAGCATGCTGCGGCACTTGTTGCTGCCATCCAAGGAAGTTCTCCTGAACTGTTTTAATATGATATGGTTATCCGGCACGTACCCTGACTCGTGGAGGGAGGCTATTTTGATTCCCCTCCTCAAACCAGGGAAGGACCGAACGCATCCCAGTAGTTATCGGAGTATTGCTTTGACGAGCTGTTTGAGAAGACGTTGGAACGCATGGTCAACCGCCGCCTGGTTTGGCTGCTCGAGACCAGGCAGCTCCTTAGCCCCTCTCAGTGTGGCTTTCGGATATGTCGTTCCACTATAGACAACTTGACCCTGCTTGAGGCCGCCATCCAGCAGGCCTTCCTACGTAACCAGCATTGTCTAGGGGTCTTCTTTGACATTAATAAGGCGTATGACACTACTTAGCGCCTTATCCTCAATCAACTCCATGAGTGGGGCTTTCGTGGCCATCTCCCCATCTTCATTCGGTCCTTTCTTTCTCACCGCCTCTTTCGGTATCGGTTTGGTAATGTGCTATCTGATTTGTACGTGCAGGAGAATGGTGTTCCTCAGGGCAGCGTTTTAAGTGCCACCCTCTTTGCCGTCGCTATTAACAGTATCACGTCCACTATCCGGACTCCTGCCCAATGCTCCTTCTTTGTGGACGATTTTGCTGTTTTCTGTTCTTCCTCCAGTCTTGTCACTGCTAGTCGGCAGTTGCAGCTTACGATAAAGCGCTTAGAGGCATGGACTGCAAAGACGGGTTTTACCTTTTCTGCAGACAAATCTGTGTGTGTTCATTTTAATCGTTCTCGGCGTCCTTTTACCTCCCCTGAATTGCGTCTGAGGGATACCGTTCTTCCTTTTAGAGACACTGTGAGATTCCTGGGACTCACTTTTGATTCCAAGTTGTCGTGGTTGCCTCACCTTAAAGACCTCAAGGTGCGGGCCCTGAAGGCACTGAATATTTTGAAGTGTCTGAGCCATCGGTCCTGGGGAGCAGATCGGGCGCGTCTGCTGCAGTTTTATAGGGCTTTCGTCCGATCGCGTCTTGACTATGCTTGCACCGTGTATGGGTCAGCAAGGCCTTCGTATCTGAAGATCCTTGACGCAGTACACCATGAGGGTATCAGGCTGGCCACTGGCGCCTTCTGTACCAGTCCCATCCTTGTGTGCTGCGGCAGGGGAACCGCCGCTCGCCATCCGGCGGAAACTCCTCATGGTGCGACGGGTGTGTCATTTCCTTGCCTGTCCTACCTCCCCTGCGTACCTTACCGTTGCCCGACCGCCTATCGAACGTCTGTTTTCCAGTCGTCCCAGGGCAACGAGACCATTTGGGATTCGTGCCAAGCATTTGCTTGAGTCCCTTGGTGTGGAGCGTGTGCCCCCCCAACGACAAGGTTTTACTCGCCTACCTCCCTGGTTGCTTCAGAGGCCCAGCATCCTTCTAGACTTGTCGGAGAACCGGAGGAACTGCACTCCAGCGTTTGTTTTTACCTCCTTATTTTACGATATTTTAAACCAGCATCCGGACCATGTACCTGTATTCACAGATGGCTCTAAACAGGGGAACTCTGTTGGTTGTGCTGTGGTTTTCCCTGATCGAGTCGTCAAGTTACGGCTTCCTGCGGCGTTTACCATCCTTGATGCCGAATTGTTAGCAATCTTGCGGGCATTGGAGCAGATGAGATGTGTTCCCAGTCTTAAGTTCCTCATCTGTTCTGACTCCCTGAGTGCCCTTCAGACCATGCAACACTTGTACCCAGCGGATACGGTCGTCCAGAACATCCATGATGCCCTACTCCACCTGCAACGGCAGGGGAAGGAGGTTTCTTTCTGCTGGGTGCCGGGGCACGTGGGTATTAGGGGAAACGAACTGGCGGATGTGGCTGCCAAAGATGCATGTTCCCTCCCTCACGTTGTTGAATGTGCCGTCCCCCTCCATGCTGTAACCTCCCTTTTGCGTTTTCGTGTTATGCATCAATGGGAAGAGGAGTGGCTGGCAGTTTCTGACAATAAGCTGCGTCTGGTAAAGGCCACTATGCGACCATGGCGTACGTCCTACCAGTCATACAGGCGGGATGAGGTTCTCCTCACTCGCCTCCGCATCGGGCACAGTCCCTTAACGCATGGTTTTTTACTCCGGCGGGAGGACCCCCCAATCTGCAGTGCTTGTGGCGTCCAGATTACTGTCCGCCACATTTTTCTTGACTGTCTTTTATTCTCTGACCAGAGGGCGGTGGTTTCTTTGCCACCGGATTTGCTCTCTCTTTTGCAAGACGACGCAGCGACTGTGGTTAAGGTCTTACGGTTTTGTGTCCTGTCCAATCTGTTGCCTCGGATTTTAGGGAGAGGGTTTTAATGTGCTGCTGGGTGACTGGCTCACCCAGGTTTTAGGTAAGAGGTCCGCCAGTCACGATTACCTCCTTGTATCCCTTCGGTTTCTGTTCTCTTTTCCTTGTGTTTCCTTTCCTTTTTTAGTGTGTTCCTTCTCCTCTTGTTTTGCCTCTGTATGTGGGGATTTGGAACTGCGTCAGGTCTGTGTCTTTTAACCGTTCTCCTTGTCGCTGTCGGTATTCGTCCCTTCACCGCATGTGTTCCTGTTTCTATGCGTTTGGGCGCTGATGACCACGCTGTTTAGCGCCCGTAAACCTCAAACACACACACACACACACACACACACACTCCTTAGAGAGATGGCCAGCAGCCACCCATTGCGGCTGTGAAGGTGCACAGTCACAACTGAAGAGTCTTGCAGATAATAAAGCAAGTCCATAAACCACTACTTGTGCACTCTTTATTGCAATGTCCTTACAACCAGCAATGCTGTTAACCAGTTCCTTACTGAATTATCAACACACATCCAAACACTAACACAGTCATTTAGCCTCTGAGATTTTACATTTACAGTATGACCAACAGAAATGTGTGCACTAAAATGAATCCCGACTATTTACTTAATTTGAGGAACTGGTGTCTAGACAATTTACAATTTTACAACATACAAATTCAATTACAAAGGCACAGAAAACATCGTTAAAGAACATGATAATACAGATAACATTTATAGCAATACAGGCTTTACAAAGGAATAGAAGTAAGCATATACATGAATATTCTCGGAATTGTGACGTAAGTAACTAAATGAAAAATGAGAATATTCATTGAAATATTAACTTGACACATGAGCATTAAAAGAAAACAGAACAGAATAGATAATGTCTAAACATCTTTCCAGAGCAAAGAATATTTTAGATTTGAGGATAACAGTATACCTCATCATAGTAAATGCAGCTTAGTACTAGCATTCAATTAATCTTATCAGGTAAATAGACAGAGACAGGAAGAAAACAGTTACACAAGGTTACACATAAACACAAAGGGAAAGGACAGGGTTTGTTTTCAGTGTAACATTTGGTACTACAGTACTTGTGATACTTCATTTCCAATCAAAACTTCGTTTTCCCACAGATCTTTTCTTCTTATTTCAACATTTGTTCCCACAAAGAAAAATCCTATCTAAGCATGCTTTCTGTACTTAGTTTCACATATTTCTTACCTCATCATTTATTTTCCATTATCTTACCTCATCATATGTTTCCAAGAAAATCCTACCTAAACCTGTTGTTCCTAAACCCTACATACCATTTCATTTCCTCATTCAAAATAACTATTCCTCAATATACAATATTCTTTGGCCAAACTTTTTTTTATAGATTCTCAATACATTTCTTCCAAATTCATCACAATTCTTTCTCTTATATAGCCTACCCCCTCCTAAGCTAACTCGAATCTCCCCTCTTAAGCTAACTTGAATCTACTGAGCTCAGATACATAAACTAGAGAACGAGGCAATGCAGCAGCACGAAACAGTTAACACAAACAGCAATGATAAAAATGCAAACTGGCAAAGCAAGTAGCAGTACATCTAAATTAGCAAAGCAAATGAAACATTACAACTAATATAAGGAAATACGCAGCAAACAAGAAAAATAAATCAGTGGTTAAACTGGGTCATAAGGGTAATACAAACTAAAATTCAGTAGGACAATGTCTGGTAAATAGCAGCAGCAAATGCAATAACTTATACCTAAACATGACAAAGCACAAGCAGAAAAAATATTGCAGTAAAGATAACAATGCACATAAGGGAATGTCTATTTACATCTTAATGCCTAAATCACATCTGAAAACTAACGTGATGCATCACAACAATCTAGTCTACCAAATAATTAGCAGGTCCTTGCAAAGGAAATTATGTATTCAGTTCCTGTTATCAATCACTTCTCCTTCTTATGATTCTTTCGTTTTCTAGTGCTCCTTTTTTTAAGACCGTAGATCATAAAATTATTATTTAATAGATCTGCAGACAGGAAGTCTGTCTAAAATTTTATTTTATGAGGCCAATGCTACAGCGCAGCTAGAAACTAGATATCAACTAAAATAAACAAATATGTACAAGCCAAAGCAAAAAAAAAAACATACAAGGCAAAGCAAAAAAACTATTATCCACTAGTCATATGGCGTTTCATACGTCAGAAAAATTCTTTCAACTCTCGTAGAAAGGTACTTGTCGTAATCAGATGTGTAGACGTAAAAATATTTCTCATCACTTAATAAACATTTCTGTACGTTGCACAAAGTACGAGCTCTACAGTGTAATCATATGTTTTCAATTAATAGCGTGTCGTGTTTGTGATGCCTTCTGCAAAGAAATGTCAATTACGAGGTCAAGAGCCTCTCTTTTCTGCAGTTACGAGAGCGCTTACGAAAGTGCACGTAGCTTCAAAGCAGCTAAAGCAGCACGTCACATGCACACTTTATCGAAATATTTACGACAGCAGGTAGAGCTACAATGACAGTTTGATACAAATAAAAAATTGCACAGATTGAAAATTTACGTTAGATGTGTATAGAAACGAAATCTCAACGTACTTCAAAAATCATGATCCCATGCAAGATACATCACTCAAATTTCTCGCAGTATCACAGTGGTTCCTAAAGCAAATGTGAACTGTTTCCTAAATGCGGACAAAGTACAATTTTTTAATTATGAAGTAATCTGTATAATTACGTAAATATTTGTCACTGACGTAGTAAAAAAATGTTTGTCTCTCTGTGTTACATGATCAGATAGCTATGCAATTCTGTGTTAGAGAAATATGGTACCGATGTGTAAAGTTGTATAAGCAAATACCTTATTAGCTAGGGCTCCTTGCTCTTGCCACACGCGTGGTATATAAAGTAAGCGTGTACCCCTTGTGGGTTGAATGTGATTATACCTTCAGATGTTACAGATAACAACAACGGAACGAAATGTATCGCCGAAAACCTTCTCTGTATCACGTACGAAAAATAATCACTCAAATGCGTGTCATGTAGCGTTAGCTGTGCGTCTTGCTGTAAGATAATTTCGTCATTGGCTAACGGTAAAAATGTGCCAAGTGTCGTAGTTATCGTCGTTCATAAGCAAAGATCTCCAGAAATCAATGTACTTAACTTGTCATGATTACACAAAAGTAAAAATGCTATGCGTATAGATGTCGTAGTTATTACGTACATTACCATGAGCAAGAAAGCACTGTACTGTAATGCATCGTTGTGTTACGAAAAATACCTATCTCATTGTAGCTATGTCACAAGAGTCGTAACCAAAATATGCTTTACTTTTAAGAAGAACGCAGAAAACTGTGCAGACATGAAACAACTACAGCGCAAATGTAATAATGAAAACTGTGTCACTCATTAGTAGCGTCGTAGTATAATCGTGTAGCCGTCAAACAAACCAAATACTGTGTCGACTGTAACCTCTCCGAAAGTACTTTAAATACAAAATGTCTTTTCAAGTAAGCCAAAATGTTGCAGTAAAACCTCATTATCAGTGTGCGTCCGCAACTATGTTTTCCTTGCGGGGAATGTAGACTATTGTGAAGTGCAATTCTTGCAGAAGCAATGCCCAGCATTTTAACCTGTCATGATTTAATTTTTATGAGATAAGAAATTGTAATGCACGATTATCACTATAAACATTTACGTGTTTCCCAGAAAGAAAGAAACGAAATTTGTGAAATGCCCAAACGATACCTAAAGCTTCTAATTCAGCAACTGGAATAGCTCTGATTGCTTCTAACTTTCCAGGATCGGGCTGAATGCCTTCAGAAGAAATAATGTTTCCCAAAAACTTCGTCTTTGTCCTACCTAATTAAGACTTTTCCAAGTTAACTGTGATTCCAGATTCTGCAAAAATACGTAACACACTGTTGAGAACACGATTATGTTGTTCCCAAGAGGCTTCTGCTGTTAAAATGTCGCCCACGTATGAGGTGATGTGATGCCTTAAGAACTCATGTAATATGGAATTTAGCCCATGAATAAATCCTGCGGAAGAAATGTTCAAACCAAAAGGAAGTTTCCGAAATTAATAACAAACGCCGAAACAAAGAAAAGCTGTATATTTTCTATCTCTGGATGAAGTTCAATCTGATAGAAGCTCAATCTAAGATCAATAGAAGACAACACTTTTACACCATTGAAATTTTGAAGTTCTTCCAACGTTTGCGGCCTGTCTCTTTCAGGAATGATCATGGTATTTATTTGTCTTCAATCTAAGACAAGCCTAATCGATCGATTTCTCTTCTCAACAATATGTAAGGGATTATTGTATGAGCTTACCTCTGGTTCAATAATGCCCCTCGTCAAGCACAGATTGTATTTCCGTCCTAACACGGTCCCTATAATGCACCGGAATTGCATATGGTCTGACGCAAAATTTAGTGTCGTCACGAACACGAAATTGGTATTGAAATCCTTTAATTGATCTTGTGAGTAATAATTGTAGAATGTGCTTGTAAAATGTCCTGCCTATCAGTGACATTACAGTTCTCAATTGTTTGAATTTTATTCTGAATTAAATCGTTAGTATCTAATACGTCATCAGTATCATGCCTGTCAATACTTGCAAAGTAATTATTAGTGTCAAGTTCCGTTGAAAGTTCCAAACTATGGTCCAACAAGAGGTAAAGCCGATTAATTTATTCGTCATTGGTTTGAAAGCCAATCTTCAAATTTCAAAGCTATTGACTTACCTTCTTTCTCTAACCTTATTTCAGCATCGTGAAAATTTAAAACTGATTTATATCCATTCAAAATGCTTACACCCAATAGAATTTCCGTCGACAATAATGGAACAACATGAAAATTCATAGTAAATCTGTGGCTTTGCCAAAAGAATTCTAAGTTCGTCTGTTGACGTACATCTACCCTTTTTCCAAAAATTGCATATTGTAATTTAATCTTCCATAAAGAAAGTGTGGGGAAATTGTTCAATTTGTTGCATTTACTAAAAGCTGTTTCACTAATTACTGACATGGGACTGCCAGAGTCGAATGGTTCAAAGGGTTCTGAGCACTATGGGACTTAACTTCTGAGGTCATCAGTCCCCTAGAACTTAGAACTACTTAAACCTAACTAATCTAAGGCCATCACACACATCCATGCCCGAGGCAGGATTCGAACCTGCGACGTAGCGTCGCGCGGTTTCAGACTGTAGCGTCTAGAACCGCTCGGCCACTGCGGCCGGCAGAGTCAAGTACAGCCGTAAATTTTGTAATTTGCTGTGATGTGAATTACAGGATATGCAGTATTGTTCTGATTTACGTGATATGTCCCTAAGGTCTTCCATTTTCACGTGATTAAAAGTCAGGGCAGCTATGTTGTCAGCTTCATTAGAACATTTTGTGGCCGCCAGTGGTGAGAGTCTTGTCTGTTATCTCTTTGTTGGTAAACAAAAGCTCTACGTTCACATCACTGCCGACAAAGACATGTCACTGAGATCTCGACGACAAATGCGTCGTTACTGGGATTTGGAAATCTAACTTCTACAATTTCAACTTGTCGAGATGGCCCCACCCTGTTCGAATCCCGCCAGTTCTGATTAAATTCAGGTCTTTCCTTATGATTATAGCGTCTGTCGTCATGTCGGCAGTTTCTGTAGTTGTCGGTTAAGTGGTGGAGAATTTCTCCAGGAATCGTAAATGCCAGGTGGTCCGTTGAGTCTGATATCATTTTGTCTGCCATGATAATTATTCTGGTTCCTATATTGTCTGTTTCTACGGTCAGCTCTGTCATAATTATTACCACTGAGAGGTGATCTTTCTCTGTAACTGTTGTTACCCTGCCAACGGTTATCGTACAGGTCACGATTTGGGTTACAGAAGTAGTCTTGTCGTGTTCGGTTATTATTTCTCTCGTCGCGGAATTGTGACGGATGTGACCTGCAATTGTTGTTTACCTGTTTTCGCATGCCGCGACAGTCTGTGCCGATTTCCAGTTCTTGCAAAAGTCCCTGAAAAGCTTCGATATCGTTTGTACAACACCTTGCCAAATTAACATGTCTTAAATGTTCAGTCAATTTAATTAAGCAAATATGGGTGAGTTCTGATGGGATGTTTTGGTTTGACAAATACTGATTTTTGTGCAACGTATCTTGGAAATATTTTACTGGGCTAGAAATTTCAGATTTTTGAAATGTTTCATCGTTATGATGCTGTGTTTTACTCGATCTTGAGTACCCTGAGACCAATATGCAGAAAGGAAGGCATGATAGAAATCTCCTACAGTGTGACAGTCGCGAATGACCGATTGCATTCTTACTGCTGGTTTATTTTCTAGATAGCCACATATGAATTTCAATCTGTGCTCTAATGACCAACTGGGAGGAAAACAATGAGCAAACTTCGAAGCCAAGCTTGTGTATGTATATCATTACCGGAATTTTTGAATGTTTTAAACTTACGCTTTGTGATGAAGAGCTTATAGTCAAAATCATGTATCGGCGAGTTGCAAATCGGTCACTGTTACGTCGTGTCGGTGGTTTCATCTCACGATTCGGTGCACCTTGCCAATTCCTTTCATAATTTCCGAAATGCCCTGTGTTATTACTTTGTGGCTTTTCCATATTTCTAAATCCTTCTCCCGTGTCGGAGCGCGAGTGTCTTCTGAAATATGTAATTCTTGTATTACCTGTGCCAACTGATCTTGTACTTCCCCCATTTCTCTTTTGCACTGTGTATTGATTTGATTCTGATTTTGGCTACCGATCTTGTATCATTCAGATCATCATCTACCTTCGTAGATAAATTAGTTAGTTGGTCCGAAAGTTCGTCTACTTTTTCCGATAATGTACTCATTTCCTCCGTGTGTTTTTCTGAACCAAGTTTCGGAGTTTCCATTTGTGTCGAAATCGTATCTACTGTGTCCTTTAGGTTTCCTGGGTTTGTACAAGTTGCGTGACCATATCAGTAGACGCAACTGAATCAATTTTAGCCTGCAAGGTGTCGTGATTTTCGTGAACAATAGTTTGCTGTTCTTTTATGGCTGCTTCATGACTCTGTAATGTGGGGGGGACTTAACATCTGAGGTCATCAGTCCCCTGCAACTTAGAACTACTTAAACCTAGCTAACCTAAGGACATCACACACATCCATGCCCGAGGCAGGTTTCGAACCTGCGACCGTAGTGGTCGCGCGGTTCCAGACTGAAGCACCTAGAACCGCTCGGCCACATCGGACCACAAGAATAAAAGAGGATGAAATTAGAATTATATACTAATACCTTCAGCTCCTGACGGGCGTTGATATATCAACGGGGACAGGTGAAAATGTGTGCCTCGACCGGGACTCGAACCCGGGACTCCTCCTTACAGGGCAGACGCTCTATCCATCTGAGCCACCGAGGGCACAGAGGATAGTGCGACTGCAGGGACTAACTCGTGCACGACTCCCGTTGAAACCCACATTCTCTCCCCTTAAGTCCATACACTACATTCGTAGTGTCCCTACCCAACGCACTCATTACTCGTGGAAGACATTCTTACCATGTCCCATAAGAGTTCGGGTAATATGTGTGCATCCGCACAGGAGAAGAAGGGCATGGCCGGTATTGCCAGAACTTTACATTTGTATGGGTATGGTGTCTGTTCTTTCGGACATGTCCAAAAGAAAGTCCGCCGCAGAACTACTAAAATTGGTCACTCCAACAAGATGTTGACGACAGTGATAGGGGAGCCTCAGAGACACCGAGGTGGGTCCTCGCGCCGGAGGAGGTGACTGTTGGTGATGTGACTGTGAAGCGGAAACGAGAATGGACAACCACACATAAAAGAAGACCAGCCAGATGTCGTGGACTGGTGGACAGGAATGTCGACCGTTACGAAGGGTGGTTGAAAAAAATCGCATGAAACCAACGTCGGGAATCAGTCGCGAGTTCCAAAGTGCTACCAGCACTCCATCCACCACGGTGGAGAATGGGGTACAATGGTAGAGAAGCTCCTCATAAGCCACACATTTCTGGAGCCAATGTTAAGCGACGCTAGATGTTGTGCAGAGAGCGACGCCACTGGATATTGGATGACTGGAAACGTATGATTTGGAGTGATGAAACGCTATACCCGGTGTCAACCTGATGGAATGCTTTGGGTTTGGAGAACGCCTCGAGAGTGTTGACTGCAGTCATGTGTAATGCCAACAATGAAGTATCGAATAGGTGGCATTGCGGCGTTTTTCATGTTTAAGTTATGGTCACCTCTTTGTTCTTAAGAAAACGCGCCACGGGGAAGGATATAAACGCATTTTACAGTATTGTGTGCTGCGTCCAGTAAAGGAATAGTTCGGAGCTGTTGATTGTTTATGTCAGAATGGCATATTCGAGGCAATGGTTTGTGGACACTACTATTCCTGAAATGGATTGGCTACCGAGAATCAGAACCTGAAGCCACTGGAACATCTTTGAAATGAGTTGGACGTCGACTTCGCTTGAGACCCCAGCATCCACCATTACTTCCTTACGCGGTGTCGGCTTTTGAGAAATACTCGACTGCCATTCCTCCACAGACATTCGTACATGTCACTGAAAGTGTCTCAAGCAACGTTCCAGCTGTCTTAAAAGCGAAGGGTGAATACAACCCACATTACTGTCCACTAATAGGCGTCCAGATACATTTGATCAGATAGGGCACTTGCTGATATTACACAGTTGACTTATCTAGCTAATGAGCTATTGTAAAATAATAATTATATATGAATAAGATATTTCTTGCAGCGCCATTCTTCGGAAATTACACTCCTAAAAGTATTCACATGTACAGTCTTCAGACTCACTCCCATTTTGAGGTGAGAGCGAAGAAAGCAGTCGAGTGCAATCGGAATGCGGCTTCTGAATAATTCCACATATTTGGTGGATATCTCCACTACATTACTTGTTCTCATGAATGAGAATTAAAAAGTACTGAGAGCGAAACGGATTACAAGATCAAATCTCGAAATTTTGTTTGTCATTCACGCGATTTACACGGCTGCTAGCACCTTCCTTTGAAATCACATCGTGTTTCATTTTACACCAGCGTGTGTAATACATTTAATTGCGGGGAGTGGGTCACAAATGAAAAATATTTCGGTCTTCTGTATGAAACGGAAGGAAATATTTAGGGAATGTAATCTAAAATCTGAACTCATCGCCCATGAGGGAAAATAATATAGGGAGTGGGGGAGGCGGGTTGGGGGGAATTCCGAACGAAACTTTGCGACCAGGCCGTACTTTGTAGTCTTCCAGTGTGCCAGTTTGCATAACGTCTGAATCCTTTTTTGTAATTAAAAAAATCGAAACAGGGCATGGGTAGCGCTAATTTTGCAGAAACAGAATGTATCATCATTTTCTCATAGAAGACTCAGAGAATACAATTTCAGTGTATGTGTTATTTCCCACTTGAATTTTTTTCATTACTTAAACGTTAGCACACAAAAATGTATGTAGTCTGGACATTTTCTAGTCTAGGCGCCAGCATTCTTTAAACGTTAGCATACAAAGACATACTTTCTTGTAGCTATATTTGGATTTGTTAATTCCGCCGTTTAGCGAAAAAAATAAGTACAATAAACTTCTCTTATCACTATCTGCATGCGCAGGGTGGGTCTTTACTGACGTTCACGATCATTCGTAGCGATCCCTCCCACCCTTCTCCGCTGTATTGCGTCCCTCTTCTCGTCGACACGTAGCGACTGAATTTTGCATCGTTCCTAGGGAGGTCAAAGAGAGCCCAACTCTGCACTGAAATTTGTTCTCCGAAATAAAGCGCAATCACTTAGATTCTTTTACATACAACGTGCTGGGTTTTCTGTAGTTCTTGATCCTGCTGTTGTCGTAAAAAGATGAAAGTAATTTCCGAATTTTAGACCCAGAATATGTCAACAGACGTAGCAAGTTGTCTCGCCGTTTGTAAACAGTGAAATTCTTACTTTATAACTACATTTAACAGTATTAATATTTATTTTCCTGCTGGTTCATTACAGGAAATAAAATTCCTCTCATTCGTTCGAATCGAGATGGTGGTAACACCGTAATGAAGGGAGTTCTGCGCTTACCGGTTCAACAGGAGCGATCAGTAACAACTGTGCTGCGTGATTTTTGTAGAGAGTACGGTACTGCAGCTGTTACTGGTCAAAGCATTCGAAGATGGTAGTCAAGACACAGGGTATGCCAGAAGGAATGTTGAGTAATCGGGAGTATGACATGAACGCTCATGAGAAGCAAAAAGTTTCATATGGATATATATCCTATTCCGAATGGTTTCCAAGGTGGAACACATTTTAAGTAGACCTTTGTTTTTGGGCTATTTTCGTGCGCTGTTTTCTTACCCACTCAACCTCTTTGACGTTTTACTGTAGCACAACCTACCTTATTGCTTTCAGCCTCTTGCCTCTGGATGTCTCTTTGCAGTTATTTATCGAGTTGAAAGTGGAGTGTTATGAGTGGAGTAGTGCGAGGAACTGAGACGGTGTCAGAGAACCTCGGGTTGACAGTGTTCATATACGTGCTGGCTAAGTTGCCACACATTTACACTGATGAAGAATATGCAGATACGGTTGCTGCGATGGTAGTGCCCCTGCTGCTGTCGAAGAATACCGTCGGCGCTTTCCGCCACGACGAATTCCTCATCACAGTGTGTTCACCAGAGTTTCCAGAACACTATTTGAAACAGATATTCTTCCAAGTTCCCAGTTTTCTTCTGAACGTGTAGTTCAACAACCTACGCAGGAACGTAGCAAATTCTAGAAATGGTGCAGCGTAACCCTACTAGCAGCATACGGCGACTTCCTGAACCTATCAATGTCCCACAGACATGGGTATGGCGAACATAACATTTTGAAAACGTGTACCCATTTCACGTACACCATATCCTTAACTATTGTATTGAGTTGGTGCACACGTTTATAGTGTTTTTCCGTAAGTTTAATAAACACAACACTTACACACAACAGAGACTCCAGTCATCAGTAATATATTCTCTTTAACAATTTACAATAGCCTGCCAATGCTGGGGTGCCTGCTAGATTGTGCGATTCTAGATATCACGTGGTTTTGAGGCGAAGAATTCGTCGACCCATGTCCGGAGTGCATTTTCATCCGGAAAGAAAGTTCCTTTAACGTTGTTCGATAGAGAGCTCAAAATGTGAAAATCCGAGGGCGCAGTATCAGGTGCATAATGTTGGTGCTACATGACTTGTCAGTCGACCAGACCGAGAGCGGGCGTTATCGCAGAGTAGCATCACTTCCCGTAGTCTTCCTGGTCGTTGTTCTTGGACTGCGTCAGTAAGACGTCTCTGTTCTTGACAAAAAATGCCAGCGTGATGGTTAAACCTCAGCGAAGCAATTCTTAGTACACCTCACCACCGCTGTTCCACCAGAAACATAACATTACCTTTTGTGAATGCTCGCAGGTCTTTAACAGGAAGTTGCTGCTTTGTATGCGCACAACCGTTCCTGTCTTTCCATTAAGGTAGCATAAAGACCATCTCTCGTCAACAGTAACAATACAGGATAGGAATGGTCAGTGTTGTTCACGAGTCACTTCATGACTTGCAAGTAAGAAATACACACACGGCCACCCGCTGATATTCGTGATTTTGGCTCAGAGGATGCAATACCCGTGCACCCGATTTCCCAACATTCCCCATTGCAAGTAAATGTCACATGATAGTGGAATGATCACACCTCATTTCATTTGCCAGTTCTCGAGAACACTGTCCTGGATCATTGTGGAATAATGTGTTTAACGATCTTTAACAAACGCGAAAGATCTCCCTGGATTTGGAGAGACACTAATGCCCAAACGATCCTCCTTAAAATGAGAAAATCATTTTATTGAGTGCTCTGTCCAATGGTATTGTCCCCATGTTGTTGTTGATGTGGTCTTCAGTCCAGAGACTGGTTTGATGCATCTCTCCGTGCTACTCTGTCCTGTGCAAGCTTCTTCATCTCCCAGTACGTACTGCAACCTACATCCTTCTGAACCTGCCTAGTGTATTCATTTCTTGGTCTCCCTCTACGATTTTTAACCTCCACGCTGCCCTCCAATACTAAATTGGTGATCCCTTGATGCCTCAGAATATGTCCTACCAAACGATCCCTTCTTCTAGTCAAGTTGTGCCACAAACTCCTCTTCTCCCCAATTCTATTCAATACCTCCTCATTAATTATGTGATCTACCCATCTAATCGACAGCATTCTTCTGTAGCACCACATTTCGAAAACTTCTATTCTCTTCTTGTCCAAACTATTTATCGTCCTTGTTTCCTTTCCATACCTGGATACACTCCATAGAAATACTTTCAGAAACGATTTCCTGACACTTAAATCTATACTCGATGTTAACAAATTTCTCTTCTTCAGAAACGCTTTCCTTAGCATTGCCAGTCTACATTTTATTTCCTCTCTACTACGACCATCATCAGTTATTTAGCTCCCAAAATAGCAAAACTCCTATACTACCTTAAGTGTCTCATTTCCTAATCTAATTCCCTCAGCATCACCCGAGTTAATTCGACTACATTCCATTATCCTCGTTTTGCTTTTCTTGGTGTTCATCTTATCATCAGATGATCAAAACGACTTGCAAGATGATAGATAATATATCTTTAAGGTGCGAAAAGTGGCAATTGACTCTGAATAAAGAAGCGTTTGAAGGTATTCACATGAGTACTTAAGGAAATCAGCTAAATTTCGATTACGCGATAAGTCATACAAATCTGAGGGCTATAAATTCAACTAAATACTTAGTGATTACAATTACAAATAACCTATATTGGAACGATCACATAGATAATATTGTGGGCAGAGCAAACTAAAAATTGCTATTCATTGGCAGAACACTTTGAAGGTGCAACAGGTCTACCAAAGAGACTGCTTGCACTACGCTTGCCCGCCCTATTCTGGAGTATTGCTGTGCGGTGTGGGATCCGCATCAGGTGGGTCTGACGGATGACACCGAAAAAGAACAAAGAAGGGCAGCTCATTTTGTATTATAGCGAAATAAGGGAGATAGTGTCACAGACATGATACGTGAACTGGAGTGGCAATCATTAAAACAAAGACGTTTTTCGGTGCGACGGGATCTTCTCATGAAATTTCAGTCACCAGTTTTCTCCTCCGATTGCAAAAACATTCTGTTGGCAGCCACCTACATAGGGAGAAATGATCATCACGATAAAATAAGAGAAATCAGGGCTCGCACAAAAAAATTTAAGTGCTCGTTTTTCCCGCTTGCCGTTCGAGAGTGGAACGATACAGAGACAGCATGAAGGTGGTTCACTGAACCCTCTACGAGGCACATTATTGTGAATAGCAGAGTAATCACGTAGATGTTGATGTAGATGTATATCCTCCTTTCAAGGCACTATCCATTCCATTCAACTGCTCTTCCAGGTCCTTTGCTGTCTCTGACAGAATTACAATGTCATCGGCGAACCTCAAAGTTTTTATTTCTTCTCCATGGATTTTAATTCCTACTCCAAATTTTTATTTTGTTCCCTTTACTTCTTGCTCAATATACAGATTGAATACTGTCGGGGATAGGCTCCAACTCAGTCTCACTCCCTTCCCAACCAATGCTTCCCTTTCATACCCCTCGACTATTATAACTGCCATTTGGTTTCTGTACAAATTGTAAATATCTTTTCGCTCTCTCTATTTTACCCCTACCACCTTCAGAATTTGAAAGAGAGTATTCTAGTCAACCTCGTTAAAAGCTTTCTCTAAGTCTACAAATGCTAGAAACCTATCTTCTAAGATAAGTCGCAGGGTCAGTATTGCCTCGCTTGTTCCAACATTTTTACGAAATCCAAACTGACCTTCCCCGAGGTCGGCTTCTACCAGTTTTTCCATTCGTCTGTAAAAAATTCGCGTTAGTATTTTGCAGCTGTGACTTATTAAACTGATAGGTCGGTAATTTTCACATCTATCAACACATGCATTCTTTGAGATTGGAATTATTATAGTCTTCTTGAAGTCTGAGGGTATTTTGCCTGTCTCATACATCTTGCTCACCAGATTGTATAGTTTCGCTGGCGCTGGCTCCCCCAAGGCTATCAGTAGTTCTAGTGGAATGATGTCTACTCCCAGGGCCTTACTTCGACTTAGGTCTTTCAGTGCTGTGTCAAATTCTTCACGCAGTATTATATCTCCCACTTCATCTTCATCTACATCCTCTTCCCTTTCCATAATATTGTCCTCAAGTACATCGCCCTTATATAGACCCTCTGTATACTCCTTCCACCTTTCTGCTTTCCCTTCCTTGCTTAGAACTGGGTTTCCATCTGAACTCTTGATATTCATACACGTGATTCTCTTTTCCCCAAAGGTCTCTTTAATTTTCCTGTAGGAAGTATCTATCTTACTCCTAGTGAGATATGCCTCTACATCCTTACATTTGCCCTCTAGCCATTCCTGCTTAGCAGTTTTGCACTTCCTGTCAATTTTTGATATGTTTGTATTCCTTTTTGCGTGCTTCATATACTGCATTTTTATATTTTCTCCTTTCATCAGTTAAATTCAACATATCTTCTGTTACCCAAGGATTTCTGTAAGCCCCCGTTTTTTTACCTACTTGATCCTCTGCTGCCTTCACAACTTCATCCCTCAAAGCTACTCATTCTTCTTCTACTGTATTTCGTTCCCCCATTCCTGTCAATTGTTCACTAATGCTCTCCCGGAAAATCTCTACTACCTCTGGTCCTTTCAGTTTATCCAGGTCCCATCTTTTCTAAATTCCCACCTTTTTGCAGTTTCTTCAGTTTTAACCTACAGTTCATAGCCAATAGCTTGTGGTAAGAGTCCACATCTGCCCCTGGAAATGTCTTACAATTTAAAACCTGGTTCCTAAATCTCTGTCTTACCATTATATAATCTATCTGACACCTTCTAGTATCTCCAGGCTTCTTCCATGTATACAACCTTGTTATATGATTCTTGAACCAAGTGTTAGCTATGATTAAATTACGCTCTGTGCAAAATTCTACCAGGCGGCTTCCTCTTTCATTTCTCAGCCCCAATCCATATTCACCTACTACGTTTCCTACTATCGAATTCCAGTCACCCATGACTATTAAATTTTCATCTCTCTTCACTCTCTGAATAATTTCTATTATCTCATAATCCATTTCATCAATTTCTTCGTCGTCTGTGGAGCCAATTGGCATATGAACTTTTACTACTGTGGTAGGTGTGGGCTTCGTGTCTACCTTGGCCACAATAATGCATTCACTATACTGTTTGTAGTAGTTCACCCACATTCTTATTTTTTATTCATTATTAAACTTACTCCTGCATTATCCCTATTTGGTTTTGTATTTATAACCGTGTGTTCACCTGACCAGAAGTCTTGTTCCTCCTGCCACCGAACTTCGCTAATTCCAACTATATCTAACTTTAACCTATCTATTTCCTTTTTTAAATTTTCTATCTTACCTGCCCGATTAAGGGATCTGACATTCCACGCTCCGACCCGTAGAAGGCCAGTTGTAATTCTCCTGATAACGATGTTCTCCTGAGTAGTCCCCTCCCGGAGATCCGAATGGGGGACTATTTTACCTCCGGAATATTTTACCCAAGAGGACGCCATCATCATTTAACCATACAGTAAAGCTGCATGAACTCAGGAAAAATTACGGCTGTAGTTTCCCCTTGCTTTCAGCCGTTCGCAGTACCAGGACAGCAAGGCCATTTTGGTTAGTGTTACAAGGCCAGATCAATCATCCAGACTGTTGCCGCTCCAACTACTGAGAAGGCTGCTGCCCCTCTTCAGGAACCACACGTTTGTCTGGCGTCTCAACAGATACCCCTCCGTTGGGGTTGCACCTACGGTACGGCCGTCTGTACCGCTGAGGCACGCAAGCCTCCCCACCAACGGCAAGGTCCATGATTCATGGGGGGAATTGTCTCCATACAGACCGTAAATGTATCTGGCTGCTTCCGCTACTGTCACCCCTCTACTGAAATCGAATGGAATAATATGTCGTAAATGTTCCGATTTCTCCGCTTGAGACTCCATTCTCGAGAGACCTCAGCTCCTCCACTCACTGTCTCCAAATGACGAAATGACAATACGTAAATTCAATCAGTAACAGTGAACTGTAAATAAAAAATTACAATCGATGAATAAACTTATAGTAACCAGATTAAAAACATGCAAAACAGAAAACGATACGAACTTATGCGTCAAACTAACGGCGTAAACCTGACATTTTATTGAATAATTCAATCTGCATTAAATATGTTCAGTCTTGGAAATCATTCAGAAAATATGCCCATAAGAAGTTTTTTTGCTTCAAATGATCGCTCGTGATATGTCCCTGAATACTGACAATTTTTCTTGGAACACCTCGCATATGGGGAAATCCACAGGTGACTCCCATGCGTTCTTTGAAGCTGTAGAGAGCATTCAGCAGCGTTTTGCAAGTAGTCCACAGAAGTCTGCTTGTTGTATCAACCAATAGTTAGCCTTTACTCGTATGTCTTTCTGGCGTGTTTTGGGGAGTCATCTGTGTTTCAAACGAAACACAATTCAGTTGCTGCCAACCGTTCAAGATGAAGATAAGCAACAAGGTGTACAACTTTGTGAATTCATTCTAGCCACAGCGATGGAAATATAATAATTTCCTTTCACATTCGGCGTTCAGTGATGACGCTACGTTCCATTTAAGTATAAACTGAACCGCACAACATAAGAATAAGGGGAACACAGCAGCCAGATACCACAGTCGAGAACGATAGAGTTTCTGAGTTTTACGTTTTGAAGTTCACTCCTTAACAGAAGCCGAATAAGGTGGCGCAGTGGTTACTGTTTAGCGCACTGGACTCGCATTTGGGAGGACAACGGTTCAAATCTCAATCCTGTCATCAAGGTTTAGGTTTTACTTGATTTTCCTAAATCGCTCGACGCGTATCCAGAATGTCTCGTTTGTAAACGCAATGGCCGACTTCCTTCCCCTTCCTTGAAACTATTCGCACTGTGCTCCGTCCCTAATGTTCGCACTGTCGACGGGACGTTAAACTCGTCTTCCTTCCTTCTGCAGCAGTGAGCTGCTTCAACGATGAAGCCGCCATAAAAAGCGTACGTCTGTCACACTTCACTGTTGGCCTCGAGGGTGGCCTGACCTCACGCTATTGGTTTTCTTTTGGAGGGGGAGTGGAGTTGGGGTGGAGTGGGAGACCAGGTTGTGTGTGAATAACTCCGCCTATGTCTGTCCAGTTCCAACAGCTTTGCGTGAACTGCGTCGCCATGTAGCAACAGCAGTGAATGCCAGGAATTCCGAACCTGTTCATAAAAATACGGGAGGTGTGAGACTTTCATCTGGGTGTTTGCCGGGTGTCCAGTGGTTGGCACTCTGAACATTTATGTAAAGTAAATTATAACTTTCGACGTAAACGTAACTTAAAAAAGTACTCCAAGACTATTTGTGTAAGCATGTAAAGTACAGATCCATGTAAAATCGGATGGTTCTATTGACAATATGAATTTCATAGTCAACTGCTTAAGTTAAAATTTGCCACAAGTTTCTGTCTTCATTCGTGTACAAGATATTGTCTTGCCTAATCATCTGGATCTTTTTGAAACATTAAAATGATCATGAAATTACCGGTTTCGGTCTGGTTTAGACCATCTTCAGACGGAGCAGGCGCTACGGTGAACGGCGTTTACCGCCACCGTCTACCATCATGGTGTGAGGTAAATTCATAAAAAAGAATTTTCTTGCAGTTGTGACTGTTCATGCTTACTTTTAAATAATAAAAAACAGCTGTTTTACAAGAGCAATGTTCTTGGAAAACTAATACGCATCGGCTGTAGAAACATTCTATTAAAGATCACGACCACTTTCGCATCACTAAAAGACGCATCCTCTGGTGATAAAGTTTCTTTTTAACAGATCATCGTCGAAAGGTAGCTTTCTGAGAGCCACTCCCCATCATTCACGTTATGTTGCAAACAAATAGCGTTCTAAAAGCGGTAGCCCTTATTTAAAATGAAGGGAATAGCTGAAACGCGCCACAACCAGCAAGGTGATTGATTTACCAATCGCTGTAAGATTGATATCCACCATTTTAGAAGGGGACTTTACGGTCTCGCAAATTCGGTTTTAGATGAGAGTTCCGGGACAACAGTATACCCCAAGGAAGTTCACCCATAAAAGCTGTAAAGGGCACTAGCCAGAAGATTCCTAGACAAGGAATCTAAAGTTTTACTAGCAGCTCATATACCGGCCAATTTACACATTATGCCAGCACAGCAAAACGACGCAGTCTGCCTTCTGCAGGGGAGCGACGAGGACGTCTTGTTTGCGTCCCGTCCGCGGAGTCGCGAGTGCGCGTAGTTCGTTTACTTTCTCGCCACAACTGGTACTTCGAATCCGTTGACACGCTGGCGCTATGGCTCATTCTTACAGAAAAGCCATCGCCGAGATTAGCTTTCAACCCAACCAAGCAAGACCACAAGCCTTCCAAATCGAACACTTTATCCATGATGAAGTACAAAAAGAACCAGAGCACATCATCGGTATCCACCCACCGATCACGAGTAGCGTCCACTATGTCAATATGAAACACTGTTGTGAGCAGATGTGCCAACACTCTCAAGTTCAAACACTTCGATGGCTACCTCAGGGTGCTTTCCGTCCACCATGTAGGACTAGGATTATCCGCACAACGAGTTTTCGAACTCCTGTTCGAAGTGGAGTCAGACTTAGTCGCCATGGCTTCCTCACCGTATCGCAAGGTAATTAGCCACATAGCAGAAATATGGAATAACTTTGAGAAGTACCCCGTCCTCACCAGAATACGATGAGTTAAAATCGAATTAACAAAACACTTGTCGACCTACCTAATCACAGTTGGATGTCGGGCGATTGTGATGTGCGGTGGACAGACGCGTATTGTTCTGGTTGTCGCCAAAAAATGTCGTATACGTTCGGCCTGTATTCAATGTCAGCTTACATAAATGATAACTGTATGTATGCCGGCACTCAGCACGTGTGGAGTTCCTATTAAATACACAGGTACTGATCCATTGCACATACCAGTTTAAAGTTTCATCACCTGGACTGTAGGAGGATGATCCTATCCCACAGACTACACTGTTAGTCGCAAGAGACGCTCCCTGTGACCCTGTGTCGTTGTTTGAAACATTCTTTTCCTGCTGCAACACGCTTTGTACACTGTCATACATTTTGGTTTTCCGCCACAACTTCGAGGCCTCTGTCAGGTTCTAAACTGATATTAGCACGTTCTGATCCTTTTTTTTTCGCAGAAAACTATACCTCGCACGGTGTAAATCAGGTTGTTGCTGCTGCTACCATAACACACCACACACACTGGATGATTTTAAATAAAAGACAGTTACAACATAACGAAACTGTCACAGTGACGCAAAAGCTGATGGCTCTGTGTTCTGTTTCGACTGATTCCTCATATTGCAGTCATGTACGCAATAACAGTTTTGGTGCTAGACATCCCCGAAATGTTTTGCCCCCCCCCTACCCCCTCTACCATCAAAACTCTTTCTCAAACTCAAACAAGCGATGTCAGTCAATCATTATGTGTTAACCAACAGAGTTCCAGTCGACGGATGGGTTGGAAAACACACCGTCGAAGTACTGGAATAATAAGCATCACAATTGATAGTGCGAACAACTTTAGCAATTTTACAGTAATTTCAACACCGACCAATGATGCAACAGCATGTTTCCCAATTTCAGTATCGTAGCTAAACCGCCCGTTCTCTACTTTGCGAGTATAATTGCGAATGTAGATAGATGACTGTGCACTACTTCCATTCATTGTTAAGTATCGAACATATACGTCATCAAAGTATACCAGACAGCGCTCTACATATTTCTAATACCTGGAGCATAGTGCTTAATTTACGATCTATATTTATGCTGATGGAAGTCACAGAGCATTCTCGCAGTCTTAGCATAAAATTAGAAACTAAAAGATCCCCTCGCAATGTGACCAGCCCACCCTCCAGCAGCTTTACCGATATAATCTGCAGCTGAGCAGAAATAGACCGCTACATTCCTCGTCTCGTGAATGAATTGAGCTTGCCGAGTCCTTGCCCAAGTGCACAAAATTTCTCCAGACCCGCCCATGTTGAGGAGGTTAGACCCCTTATCGGTGTATAGTAACAGATTTGAATGTGCTGTGATGTAATAGCAGACGGTTAAGAAGAACAAGAAATGGGTGATTTTTATGCATGATGGAGCTCCAGACGGATGGAGTTCGAAGCAATTTACGTAAATCAACTACGCTATCAATTTTAAAGTATTGTTCTATTGTTCTAGGCGCTTCAGTCCTGAACCGCGAGACTGCTACGGTCGCAGGTTCGAATCCTGCCTCGGGCATGGATGTGTGTGTGTCCTTAGGTGAGTTAGGTTTAAGTAGTTCTAAGTTCTAGAGGACTAATGACCTCAGATGTTAAGTCCCATAGTGCTCAGAGCCATTTGAGCCATTGTTCTATTGTCTGGGATCAGTACAATGAGGATATTGGTAAGGGAGAACATAAACACTCGCACTCCTGCGGCTACACAATTCTGAACTTAAAACAGGCTATAATGTTACATCGCTTGAGTTTCCGACCTATTATTCATGTGGAATGCAGCGTTGTTAATATGCCAATGTAAGAAATACACATCCAGCGATGACTCCTTGCATGTTTCTCTACGATAACATATGGTAACAAACCGTAAAACGAAAAAACTACTTTCTTAAAACAGTGGCTCGGTGTGATACGTGCACAATGTAGCTCTCGAGATATGTAAAGTTTCCACTGATCACATCCGATCACGGTTCAGAAATTATACAATGCCCACATCAGTCCTATATAAAACTACAGCAAGTAACGGATAATACCTCTTACATGGAAGCAGATAAAAGCAGATGTGAAATTACACGTCATGCCACTACTAACTCTGTAAACAGGACATCTGTGAAACAGTTGTATACAAGGGGACTGCAGTGTCTCCTAAACACCTATCTCTAACTTAGGATCGTCTTAGTTATGAAACAGATGTCTCGATTTTATACCCAAGATGCGACAGGGAAGTGGAGTACATCGCATAAATCTTCTTTCGTTTCGAGGTATGTGTCGAAGCAGGATGGTCACGTTTCATCACATATGAGATGGAAGTCCTCTAATGACGTAGAGGTTTGCTGTTAACGATCGCAAGTAGACTAAGTCTAATACAGAACACATGGTTGTATACGAGTCGAAAGCAGGCTATGTCACGCGACTGCTGCATACTGACAGAACAGCAGAAAACATGGTTAAATGACCTGCGCCAACATCCTCCCTCTCTAGAATGCATCAGGCGCCTGCCATTAAATCGTACCTCGTTACAGCTCCATCTCAATCGATCACCCTGTCCACTCTCTGTTATCCTTCAACACAGATGCATGTAAGTTTAGGGGCAGATGGTTCTCTGTTTCCCTTAAAAGCGTCAAATACAGTAGTCAACCCGCGTGTATCACTGTTACCTCAGTAAACATACAGTAGAATGCCGCTTCGACAGAAAAAAGTAGATGTTTTCCTCGTTCCCTTCGCTTCGCTGTCGACGTTTTCTCGGATTCCTCTTGCTGTCGCATACTTGTCCCCATGTACAAGAACTGTTCTGCGCCAACCAATTACTTCATCAATTTCCCCTCATTTCAGCATATTTTCCCTCAATTTATACATATTTTTCATAATTTTTCGCAATTTTTTTGATCACTTTTACCCACGTCATCATGACATAATCTCTCGTTCAGTGTTCTAAAACTGCTTTTAAATGTAGTACAGCTATCTAACACCTAGCTCAAATTCATTGTTTTCTGATGAAACGCTAACGCCCCTGGTCTGGGGGAGATCTTGGCCTAGCCCACGTCAGCGACAGAACGATGGACCTCTTTGTCAGCTCAGACATCAAGCAGTGACGCCATCGCCCGGAGAATTCGATGGGTTTGCTGCTGGAATCCTTAGTTTCCCCCACCCACCGCACTCGCGACGCCACTGACGACAAAGACGTACGCCGCCTTTCTACTATTCTACTACTTCGGTCACTTTTACCTTGAACAGTGTTATGTCTGTATCGCACTACCAACGACTAGACGGCGACGGCGTCGGAGATGTCGTTAAGTAGCCTGTCTGTATGCTGGCAGCGCTATAGACTGTGTTAATATTGCTGACAGCCCTCTGCGCCTTCGCCAAGAGATTCTGTGGTTACTCCTTGAGCGGACTAGCAGTTAGCGAGTGGATAGAGGAACATGTTTTTCTTAGTGGAGGCTCTGTGGTGGTAGGACATGCATTGTAAAATGAGGATGTTTGTTGTTGATAATGTTTGGGTGGTAGAATTATTGAAAACTATAGAATTTTTGGAACTGGATGTCACATGAATAAGGTAAAATTTTCTAAATACATTGTTTGCTGTTTAACAAAATCTTCCTTTTGCTAACCCTTTGCCTCCTCCTAGTAAGTCTATAGTATTTAGATTCTATTTATTTAGTTGTAGTTGCTGCAATTACTGTAATTTGTGTTATGAAGATTTTCTGTGAGGTAAGTGACTTATAAAAAAATGGGATCCGTGATTGAAATGAGTTCAGACAATTAACAGAGTTGGAAGTAATTTCATATTTTTTGGGTTCTTTCGTTATTGTTAGGAATTGTTGCAATTCAGGACAATTCTTTTGTGTTTATTATTGGAAGTCATGTTGTCACAGTATAGCAGTCAGATTGCGTTGGCCTTCTATATAGTGGGTAATACATAAATAGGTTAGTTCTGGGTTGTCTTTGTCAGGGAAAATTCTGTAAGTCAGTGTTTAAATGATAAAACTAAGGCCGGCCGCTGTGGCCGAGCTGTTCTAGGCGCTTCAGTCCGGAACTACGCTGCTGCTGCGGTCGTAGGTTCGAATCCTGCCTTGGGCGTGGATGTTGTGTGATGTCCTTAGGTTAGTTAGGTTTACGTAGTTCTAAGTCTAGGGCACTGATGACCTCAGATGTTAAGTCCCATAGTGCTTAGAGCAATTTGAACCATTTTCTTATATAAAACTAAGTAAAGACTTAGTTTCAATATACCGCGTCCTGCAATGGAGGCGTCCAACAAACATCGTGGAGCCTAACAAATCTCATGTTATTTGGAAGGTGGTGTGGGGGACGATACACGTGGTTCACCGCGATACAGATGTCCGATCGACATGGTACATACCAGCCGACGGTAAACATGTCACCCGATCGTGCCTCCACAAGATACATATGTCGAACTGCCTCTTTGTCCGGAATGCGCAGCACCTGACAGGAACTAACACCGTCTCAGACGTATGGCGCTTGATGCGACAAATGTTGGAGTACTCTCTACGAGTGACCCAACAACATGTCGCATTTTTTTCTATGTATGAACTGCATTTCCCGCGCACTGAAACCTACGCTGTCACCTGGGTCCGTTAGTACACGGTGAACTAATTATTTCACGGTGGACATAATCATGATTGGACCTTTGGAACTACCTACAATGAAGTCATTGTAGGATTGTACGGAACCCAAAGTACAGGCAATATTTTCTAACTACTAAGGGAGTGCCCTACACGACCCTCCACGCAGCTGGATCATCCACAGGTAGGAGAAGATAGCCACTGACTGAGCTGGCGAGAACACGACGGGTTAACGGTGGAATCACCTACGACGTGCCTTGAGACGGACCTGAATGATCAAGCGTGAAGAGAGAAGCCGTGTACCCTTCTGCATCGTGCTACGAAGCACATTTTTTGTTTCTCCATATACAGGGTAGTCAGAAAATATCTGAAACGCTTGTAGGATGTTTTAGGGCAGGTTGTACTGAGACATAAATGTCAAAACAAAAAACAAAACAAAAATCGATACGCTGCGCTATTTCCGTGTTAATTAGCATTGAAATTAGCCAACCGGGGCGTCTCGCGTTGCATTCGAGCGGCCTGCCAGGGGCGGTGTTGCCCAACGAGTGCTTTGTTTGGTTAGCACCCGCGACCACCTGATTGGCTAACTTCAGTGCCAGATAACTCGGAAACTGTGCAAAGTATCGAAATTTTTTTCTTTGCATTTATGTCTCGGTACAACAAGCCCCGCAACTACAAGCGTTTCTGACGTTTTCTAACCATCTTCTTTCTGACGTTTTCTAACCATCTTCTGTATTGCCTCGACGTAGGAAAATTTCAGGATTATTTATTTTGTTTACTAAGTGCACGATGCGGTGCTGGTTGCACTTATTCCAGGAGCGATAAAAATAATAAAATAAAAAAATAAAAAGGCTCCCACTATTGATTTCTCCTCGCTACTCCTAATCCCCTGACTGAGGAGGGGGACATCGCACCCCGGCCTCATGTCGCGACCCCTACCCACTCTGACCTTCCCGCCCTCCTCTCCACGCCCTTCTTCCTGGCAAAAAGAAGTCCGGGGGATGGGGGTGTGAGGGGGGAGGGAGAGGTGAGGTGAGCAGAACTGACGGCCTTACGTGTGTAGTCTCGTGAAGCCAACAATCAATCATCAGCTGCAGCAGAGATTCTTGAAAAAATAAATAAGTAGTTTTTAGTAGTGGACTCGCTTACCAAGTGAACTATCCAGGTTCGATTCTATCATCGACTACATTTTTATTTTGTTTTTTTAATTGTTTTGAAATTTGTAGCAAATCAAAAACCTAAAATATTATCCATTAAATTTAAAGAATTTATGAAATGACTGTTACAGTTGATTAACATAAAATGTGAATTAAAACTGGTATATATATTTTTAAGAAATTGAATAATTTCAAATGTGTTTTTAATGGAGACAAATTAAAGCTTTAATTATCACTGTAACAAAATTTCGGGTAGGATTTTATGTACGTAATTTTTTTTACAATATTGTCTTTGTTTAGCAATATCGTGTTCTATGTGCAACCGCCAGAATGATAATTATCATAAAAACATACAAATCAAAAATTATTTTGACATCTTGCACAATTTATGACGGAAGTTTGCATGCACGAACAACATTTTTTTATAAAGATCTGTTTAAAAACATACTGGGTCAGCATCCATAAAAACTTCTATGGGACCGATTACCTCGCTGTTTGGTCCCCTCCCCCAAATCAATCAACCAACCAACCAAAATATCTCTTTCATTAGAAAGCGTGGAAGCGTACGAGCCACACCGTATCACATCATTAAAGTTACCAAATATGCAGCAACCAGTCGCAAAATCATATTTCATTTATTCACTTTTGCAAATCGATTTCAACTGATTAACAGCCATCCTCAGTGCTTTCAACTAATATGTGCCCTGAGTAGTAATACTGTCTTAAGCAGAGGTCACGCTTTATGTTGCACGACTTGGCAACCACATGGATCCCACCATTCATAACTTCAGTAAAAGTTGAAGATAAGAGTTGATGATGCTCTTTTGATTCTGATTTGTATACAGTCTATACGGGAGTTTATTTCTTTGAGATAAGGTCAATTTTGTATACGCTTTATTAGATTTGTTGCCAGCCTATAAAAATATACAAGGCTGAACAACAGGTGAACATTTTGGATGGAACGCTGTCATTGTACATGTAGTTGATTTCTCGTCAAAAATGGTTCAAATAGCTCTGAGCACTATGGGACTTAATTTCTAAGGTCATCAGTCCCCTAGAACTTAGAACTACTTAAATCTAACTAACCTAAGGACATCACACACATCCATGCCCGAGGCACGATTCGAACCTGCTACTGTAGCGGTGGTGCGGTTCCAGACTGTAGAGCCTAGAACCGCTCGGCCACCCCGGCCGGCGATTTCTCATCATCCTGAATGATTTCACCATATAATTCAGACTTTGCTTGACCTCCCCCAAGAGTCAGCAATTAATAGAAACAGTTGTTTTCCAGCATAAGACCTAAACGACGGTTGAGAATGTCAACACTCAGTCCTGTCGAAAGCTTCCCAGATCTCTAAGGTAGTATTGTAGGTCATTAACTCTATTTAAAAGTCGATATAATCATGGAACACTCGAAAAATAGTAACTAAAGTTACCCGACGGCAGGATCGAACCTGAATTGTTCGCGTGGCAAGTGAGCCCAATACAGGCACAGCCCTTTCGCTGTGCTGTCACAGCGTCTATATTGACCGATATAAGAACTGCGCGTAAAACTTTAATCAGGGTCCTTTCTCTCGGAGGCTTCTGGCTAGTGCACTTTACAACTTTTATGGGTAGACACCCTTGAGGCACACTACTAATTGCTACTAACTTGCGAAGTCTCATCCGAACTGAATTTCCGAGACAGTAAGGTTCCCTTGTTGGCCACATCCATAAGATGTAATGCCGGGCTTCAGTTGCTGATACTGGTCTGGAATGGGAACTAGCTCACTGTGAATTTCACGGCGTGCCCTATTTGTTGGAAGGAACATTTTACTACGACCTATGTTACTTGCCACTGTCCTTGTCCGTCGTCATCGTCTTTCGTGCGCATCTCTAATGTGAATTTCTTCTGGAGCTGAATGTTTGCCACTATTGGTAAATACGACGAACAGTACAGTAGGTACACTTGCGAGAACCGCCGCTAATTTTACCATCTGGAGCTTCGTGTGTCCAAAGATAGGCAACATATTTTTTGTAACCTTTTGTAACCATCACATTGGCGTTATACTTCATCTTATACAAGATAATGGACGCAGGACTTGTACTGTACTACTTCCGTGGCGGTTTCGTTAGCAGACAAAACATGTGAAAGATTCTTTACCTCGCTGCAGACCTTGGTGCTAATGCACATGCATTTAAGTGGAAAGCCTGAAAAGGGAAGGTGGGAAAGGGGGTTGGGGGGAGAGACACATGTGGTAATAAAATTTTTCTAGCAGCCTTGACTGCACTGAAGATCAAATCGCCACACTGTAAGCGCGAATGAAATAACGGAATAACAAGGTCTCACTCATCAGTCGACATGCAGGAATATATACTGCAAGCGAGATAGAGTACACCAGATACATAGGTTTATGAACACTGAAGGCTGTTCCGCATGATTACCATACGGCAATCTCAGTAGCAGTGAATCACCTACTACGGGCAACTGAACGGTGTCAAGATGATATCTCAGCAACCAGATATAAAACCGCCATTTCATTTGCGCTACGCCGCAGATTAATGGGGCGATTAAATTCGCTTTTATATATCTGTATTTAAAGTAACCTTGAAAGATACTCGTTGAACTGAACAGGCGTAGTTAATCATACAGGGACTGTTAGTCAGCAAATCTCGACAATAAAAACTGGCTACATCCTAAAGGAAAATACAGTGAGAATGAAAGAGCGTGCCTTGGTCAGAAGGATTTCTATCAAATTACCCGTAAGTGAAGTTTAGGATGTATCATAATTAATAGCGACATCGAAAACTGACAACAATGAAAGCATGCGACAATAGGAGCAAAAACATCCAGTAAACGCTCGTTTGCGAGATTTAAGGTGTACTTCCGGCTGTTCATCCGAGGTTTCCCATTTTCCATGCTTATTGCCTAGACAGCGAGTACACAGAACATGGATCGTTCATCCAAACATTGTGTATGTAATGGAAACAATCAGGCAGAACGTCCGAACTGGATTCTTGATTTCCTGTCAGGGAGGTCGCAGTTCGTAGTAATAGACGGCAAATCATTGAGTAAAACTGAAGTGATATCGGGGGAAGCGTCCTGGGACCTCTGCTGTTCCTGATCTACATAAATGACCTGGATGACAATCTGAGCAGTTCACTTAGGTTGTTCGCAGATGATGCTGTAATTTACCGTCTAGTAATGTCATCCGAAACCAGTATCAGTTGCAAAGCGATTTAGAAAAGATTGCTGCATGGTGTGGCAGGTGGCTGTTGACGATAAATAACGAGAAGTGTGAGGTGATCCACATGAGTTCCACAAGAAATCCGTTGGAATTCGATTACTCGATAAATAGTACAATTCTCAAGGCTGTCAATTCAACTAAGTACCTGGGTGTTAAAATTACGAACAACTTCAGTTGGAAAGACCACATAGATAATATTATGGGGAAGGCGAGCCAAGGGTTGCGTTTCATTGGCAGGACACTTAGAAGATGCAACAAGTCCACTAAAGAGACAGGTTACACTACACTCGTTCGTCCTCTGTTAGAGTATTGCTGCGCGGTGTGGGATCCTTACCAGGTGGGATTGGCGGAGGACATGGAAAGGGTGCAAAAAAGGGCAGCTCGTTTTGTATTATCACGTAATAGGGGAGAGAGTGTGGCAGATATAATAGACGAGTTGGGATGGAAGTCATTAAAGCAAAGACGTTTTTCGTCGCGGCGAGACCTTTTTACGAAATTTCAGTCACCAACTTTCTCTTCCGAATTCGAAAATATTTTGTTGAGCCCAACCTACATAGGTAGGAATGATCAAAATACAATAAGAGAAATCAGAGCTCGAACAGAAAGGTTTAGGTGTTCGTTTTTCTCGCGCGCTGTTCTGAAGTGGAATGGTAGAGAGATAGTATGATTGTGGTTCGATGAACCTTCTGCCAAGCACTTAAATGTGAATTGCAGAGTAATCATGTAGATGTAGATGTAGAAACACGTCATTAATCAATCACGTCATAAAGGCAGAGAGGTCACGAATGAGAGGTGTCGTTATGACCCGTCATTGACTTCAATATGGAGTATTCTCCTAGTTAGCACAAATGTATTTGGAATAAGTCCCCATGTAATTGGTGTCCTTAAGTATCATGTGCCGCTTTCATCTCTATTGTCGATCCGCACAAACTGTTGGCCAAACTTAGTAATCCGCAGGGGACTTCTTCATTTCTTATAATTGTTTCCTTAAACGTACAGTTGGTTTTGACATCATCGTACATATCTCCCAACATACGGTAACGTTTCTGAAACTTTCAACACGATTCTACTGAAATGATCTTTATACTAGGGTACGTGAGAGTAAAGCCCCGCAGTTTCCAGTTCGGAACACGATTACAAACTGAAGTCATAGGTTGTGATGTTACCTATAACCTATCCAAATGTCAGCTCTGTCTGATTATCAATGAGAGAGTAATTTAAAATTTAGTTAAAACAAAAGCTGCGGCGTTTTACTCCACAAAATGCGGTAAAGCACCACGATGGGGATCGTTGCCCCATTTGCGACAAACAAGGTTGAAAATGGACGACTTCATAATGAAAACTCTTGAAATAACCCTTCGTAATATTGTTGCAGCGTAGTCAAGTTACGCATCACAATACTGAACTGAAATGTCTCGTAAACTTGAATATAATGTTTAAAAATGCTTGTGCAAAAATGATCTCATGAAAGCAGGATTCATAGGGTACTCTGGAAGTGTTCAGTGACTGAGGCTAAGCCGTGTAGATACCTAGTAAATAGTGTACTTTGTTAGGTCCTCAGATTCTTCCTTGAAGCCCCAGGCTCTTGTTCTTCTTCTTCGGATATTTCTTCGCGAAATATTAAGTCGATGTCTATGTTAATAGCTACTGTCATGATGTGAAACGTCTGAATCCGACTCTGAAGAATAATCATCTAGCTGTCTGATACGTTTTTCTTTCTTTTTGGCATTGGTATAATGAAATCTATCTTATGTGCTTTTTTTTTCTAGGGCACGCTCTTTTCTTTTTCGGCACGCATCCTCCTCAGTAGTAAGCTTTTCCTTTACCACTCATTCTTCTCCCATTCGTTTTTTTTTTTTACTTTGTGTAGACGTTAGAAGCACAGATTTCAATACTCTGACAGAAAGTTTCCCCTAAATCTTTATTTTAGACAGCGGAATTATATCTGGAGGTGAGATAATCACACATAGTGTGTGTTTATTGTCATCTTTTGCGAGGGTTATCTTTGAAGAATTGTCGTCACATTGTTAGTCAGCGAAGATTTACCCAAAAACAGCTGCATGGATTTGTTCCATTTCACTATTTTCTGAGATATGCGCTACTGTTGATTTTGGGGACCAACTGGAACAATTATTTCCAGGCTAAAGTGAAACTTAAATGCATTAGTGTCAACGAGTAATTCGTTCTACATTACACAATATTCAAGTGAAACGTCAGAAAACGAGACTTACCTCATTTTCTCACCTCTGGAACAACCTGCCGGGACGAACTTTCATGGAACCTCGACATCTGGTGGTCAACTGATTCGACAGCAATCAATCCAAAAACTCTGTGCAGATTTTTATCCCACTCATCACTTTATCCCCACCAATCTTACTCATTGGCTGTTACTTTAAGTCTTGTCTTCGACTGACTCCTCTTCATTGTCTGAGCTTGGCATAACATTTACCTTTCCAGAGACAAAAGCGAGGTTTGTTGTGCTCAGCCTATCAGTTTAGAATCACTGTCCCGTTATTGCTGGCACTTTGCTCTGCACATAAGTCCTATTCTGAATTCGTTAGTGTCGTTCTTTCTAGGTTTCCAGTTGTCATACAGGTTAATATACCACAGACAGAGCCGTACGGATGTGACACTGCGCCGCTGCTACGACGCCAAAATCCGCGAACCCTCCCCCATCCCCCCTCCACCCGTCAATCTACTGTCCTGCAATTTCTTCTTCGCATATTTAGGAGATAATATACTTTTGTTGCTAGGTTTAATGAAAACCAAGCGTTATTGAGAAGCATTCCTTAAATCAACTACTTCGATAAAAAGTATTAATCGCATTAAATAAAATGTATCATTTCAATAAGTCAATTACAAACTGCATAAACTTGATAAAAAATTGAAAGTAAAACAAAATATAATCGTATTCTTTATGGCAGCTGCTGACATTGATGTTAGTACGGTCTGTAGAAGCAACAGATTTAATTTGTTCTTCATAAATTATTAATAGAGCGCAAATTATTAGTCAGACATAAAAGAAAAAGTTGAGAAAATATCCATTTCCAGAAATCGCGTTTTTATTATAATTTTACTTTGCATTTCTTTACTTTGAGTGAAGGAAACATATTGATTATGTCACTGAAGTAAAATCTAGTAAAAAATGGCTCTGAGCACTATGGGACTTAACTTCTGAGGTCATCAGTCCCCTAGAACTTAGAACTAGTTAAATCTAACTAACCTAAAGACATCACACACACCCATGCCCGAGGCAGGATTCGAACCTGCGACCGTAGTGGTCACGCAGTTCCAGACTGTAGCGCCTAGAACCGCTCGGCCACCCCGGCCGGGTAAAATCTAGTAGCTGCATCGTATTCTGTCGACAAGACAACTAAATTTGAAGACTGTTTCCACCCACATTTAATCTTAAGTAGTTTTGTCGGCTTTAATATGTTGAGATTGCGTTCACGACCTGCTGCAGTCACTGGATGTTAACTCCACTTTTAAAAACAAGGTATCCAATTCGGACGCTGTGTATATGTTCTTTATCAGCTTTTTCTCCTGGAACTTGAAAGGAACTATTTCGTTAACTATCTATGTCGTATTTTACTGTAGTTGGCCTCCAAAATTAATTACACTTTGCCAATATAGAACACGAAGCTTTCTCTGAAGGCGCTTTCTGACAGGGAGTTGAAGACAAATGAGATGGAGTGGCATATTATTCTATCAAATTCCTTGAAGCGCTCTCGCTCAAACGGTCTCGCTCCTACCCTTAGTAGGAAGATAGCGGCAAAAATCGGAATTCTTCGGCTGAATAGCTTATTTGCTTCCTCACCTGTTCGCCGACCTTCCAGTAGTCTGCCTACAATATCGCAGCGAATTAGCGACAGACACCCCACTGTTGCACGTGAGCGAACTCTGTGTGCGGCAGCTGTGTGGATCAAGCGTACAAACTATGTCTTGAACTGATGTCACCGCAGGAATGACACTGTGGTCACACGCATGCGTTTCCAGTTGATGGTGGAGGCTTTCTCTCGCAGGCAGAAGACGGGAATGCAAGGAGTAGATATCACGTACCACTTATCGTTAGTTGTAAAACAGTCTTTTTTTCTTTTTTTTGGTCAGTTTCTTCATCTGCTTGGAGTCTGTACCCTTGGCGGAGAGCTGCCTCACCACCCCTTCAGTATGGTGCTTGACATGCAGCAGTAGTGCAGCTGAGTAGCTTGGCGATTGGCGAGGAGTTTTTGACTAGCGTACCCCGTCCCCACAGCTCCACCAACACCACAAAAACTTCAAATAATTCATTTTCCGGCAGCAGTCTTTGGCACGAGTCGATAAATAAGCAAAGTATAAAGTTAACTATTTTCTAAATAGTTTTTATGACTGGAAACAAGTAACTAAGACGTATTTTTATAAATAACATACTTTAACAGTTAATGAACAGTACAGCTAACCAAATATTTAATTAGTGATAGATGACTTTAACATGCAGCTTCGAATCTCTTCCTTTTAACTTTTTACTCTGCAAATTTTGGAACTGCGTCATCAAAATCGATATGTTTAGCAACACTGCTGCCAAAACTACCAAACTAGAGAGTAGTGTTTGCCTTGTAGTCGGCCTAAGATAATTCCTTATTAGTCTGATTTTTGAGAAACTGTTTTCGCATGATGCTGTTCAAACACAGAAAGTTAGGAAAAATCTTAACGCCAAAATAAGTTTGGAAACGGGTTTGGCAAATTCATCTTCATCCACGAATTGTAAGAATTTTAAAGGTGTCCAACCAAGGCACTCTTCTTTTGGAACTTAGGCAACTTGCAGAAATCGTTTTAAGTGTCGTCTTCCTAAATCTCATCATAATTGTAAACTAAACATTTGCAGTCGCGGGAAGTTTCGTTTCTAAAATTTTAGTCAGATTGCTCGACTCTAAAACAGCAAAACAATTTGACATACGTTCCATGGTTTTGCTAAGTGTATAGATTTCTTGTAGAAAGCTGTCGATGCACTCTGGTGCAAAGTCAACATCTCCTTTGCACTATTCTCCCTAGGCACCATTTTCTTCTTCCTAAATGTTGTGCTTTTTTCACATGAATGTGTATCTCATCAAATGTACCCTTAGCAGCCAGCCGGAGTGGCCGAGGGGTTCTAGGTGCTTCAAACTGGAACCACGCGATCGCTACGGTCGCAGGTTCGAATCCTGCCTCGGACATGGCTGTGTGTGATGTCCTTCGGTTAGTTAGGTTTAAGTAGTTCTAAGTTCTAGGGGACTGATGACCTCAGATGTTAAGTCCCATTGTGCTCAGAGCCATTTGAACCTTTTTTTTGCGTCCTTCGCAGCTCGAAGTGCTTCGTCAGACAGACAATTTCTCTTGTGTTTCAAAAACAGCCTTTGACTTATCTGACTCTAAGAATCTGTAAACACTTTTGTGTGTAAATACACAAAAACGAGAAATTACACAATGCAGGCAAGTGAGTTTCAGCTGCTCCTCTGGTTCCTGAGGTTTCCGGGGAATCAGTTCCTCAGTGGCATAGACATTGTTGTGAGGATAATTTCTGTTTACACATTATTTTAGTGGTAAACTGGGCCAGGTCCAGCCCAAAAGCTATCTAGCAGCACGGTCGCTCTCGTGGGTGTCCTCTTTCCACAGGATCTGACAAGTTTTGTCACCTCCACGGTACTGGAACCTAGTGCGGATCATGCCCCCATCCCGCAGCCCCATAGCTAGGCCACTGACATAGAGGTCGTTTATACACGCAATGAGAAAAAAATGAAATATTCAATGCACAAGATTAAAGAAATTAGAGCCACTCTTCAGTTCTTCAGTTCACGTAGAAAAGGCAGACTGGCTATGGCTCTGAGCACTATGGGACTCAACTGCTGTGGTCATCAGTCCCCCAGAACTTAGAACTACTTAAACCTAACAAACCTAAGGACATCACACACATCCATGCCCTAGGCAGGATTCGAACCTGCGACCGTAGCGGTCGCACGGTTCCGGACTGCGCGCCGAAAAGGCAGACTTCATACGGCTGCGGGTGTGGTAGTATGGATTCCTAAAGGACCAAACTGCTGAGGTCATCGGTCCCTAGACTTACACACTACTTAAACTAACTTATGCTAAGTACGACACACACACCCATGCCCAAAGGAGGACTCGAACCTCCAGCAGGAGGGACCGCGCAATCCGTGGCATGGCGTCTGAAACGGCGCGACCACTTCAGGCGGCGGGAGTGGCAGTCCTTCAACGAGTATCGTCTGCTGACCCCATCGATCGCTCAGTGGTAGTGTAGCAGGAGTCTCGGATTTTCGCGGGATATCCAAATTTTTAGGAATATCATGACCCGTCCCGCGTAGTCTTACGATATATAACGCGCGTTCACTTCGTAAATGGTCGATCACATGAAAGTTCCGAAATGAGTTTCTGATCGCGTCAATGACGGCTACCAACTAGGTCAGAGTGAGGTCCGCCAGAAGGACGCGGACCTGTGATGAGGTTCGGGGACGGCACAGTCAACGCACCAATTGTACGTTTCGACAGCAATGAGCCGCGCCGCTTCCACTGTTGTATTATTACCGCCAAGCCGCTGTTCACTGTTCATCAACTTCTCCCACCTCTCGCTCGTTGACTGACCGTCACTTCTCTTGTCGCATCAATTAGTACTTTGTTGGCTTCAATTAGAACAGAGGAGTATTTTTAACTACGGCTGCAGCATTCTACCAACTCTGTTCATTGTACATCGTAAGGGAATACTTTTCTAATGACTGAGAAATTACCTCGTTCATTAGCATTTTTATGTCCCTATTTTTCGGTCCTCTCCACCAATTTCTTAAATCACTAGTACCTAAGGTTGCGGTCATAGAAGCACCGACATCGAGGGGTGGTTGGGGGTTGGGCAGGGGAGGGAAAGGGTGTGGGGGGCACCACCCACGACCTTTCAGATCCATACACTAGTGAGTGTGCGCGGTCTGAGAGCAACTACAGAACGTACAGACTTCGGACAATGTTTCGAAACGGCCGACGTTCCGACCCGCAAAAAGTCCATTGTGATAATTTTTTAAGGTTAGTACAAGGAAGAAGCACTTTGCGACTTTGTGAGGTTGATAACGGTAGTAACAGAGATATGTCTCGAAATCTGTGGTCTTAAATCTCTACTTTATTGGAAACCACAAATTTAGAACAACTTAAAAATTTAATAACAATTAATTTAGATTTATCTTACGTTAAATTACGCATTTTCTGTAACTCACAGTCAAAATCTGCATCGCAAATTTTATGAAAGTGGCGCATGTCAATTTCGATTCCTAAGGTTACTGTAAAGGACCTTTTCTGGGCTGTAATAGGCGGGCATTAGCTGTATACGAAAATTATTACTGCTTACTCGTGTTTTCATGTCAGTAGTGGTCATTCTGTTGCATCGGGTGATTTTCAAATGTGATGTTTTTCCACTTTTCAGTGCTTTAGGTGGTCAGAATACGTTATTTTAAAATTAAGCGTATATTCTTAATGAGAAACATTTAAGCTTAATAGTATATGTCCGTTTCGCTGAATTTATTTGAAGTTGTGCCGAGTGTTCGTAATGTTGCCTTTAATATCAACTCTCTTCATCTCGTATACGTTCTTAAAACGTGTCTGGATATTCCAGTAACTGGCCGTCTTTTTAATAACAAAAGACGCAATGCAGCATTCGCCTCCAAGCGCAGAGGCGTCGTGGCGTCCACCCCGTCCAAGGAGGTTAAACAAAATTCTAATCCTATTAGAACAGATTCTAACCTATCCTATTCTCTTTGATACCGCCAAAAACTGTCGAAGCGAATCCGACGCATTGTGATCAAGCTACCGGCAGATGTTATCGAGCGATCTATGAGGACGGCGTTTTGCGATCGTTGTCGGTGCCGGGTGTGACCGCAGCCTTAGACCCGATTTTCTTCAAACTGGATGTGGCAACACTGCTGAGGAAGCGGCACGGCTGTGATAAGTGGGACTTGACGTGCAGCAGGAACTCCTCTGACGCATGAACTGCATGTTGCTCAGTTTCAGTGACTTGCATTTATAACCTTCCAATTCCGTACATCTACAAGAAAACTTTTCCAAATACAGGATGCTCCAAGAATGTGCGGTCAAAATTCCCGAACATACTCTTCATAGAAAGGAGTAGAAAATAAATTACATGGAAATTGGTCCACATATGCTTTGTTTGCGCTTTATAACTCCTTTTCCAGAACTCTTCATAGTACATTAATAATGAAAAATACTTACACTCAGAACGTGTCAGCATAGCACACGAAATTATTTTGTAGATGAAAAGTTCTATATGCCAGTGCAACTGCGTCGGCTGGAATTACTGATTGGACTATCATGTTCTTCCATCCAGGGTCGACCTTACAGTCCAATCTGCTAGAAGATGACCTTTCATCAGTGCGACGTAATATGTTCCTCCTGCACGATGGAGCTGCTCCATATTTCAATATTAACGTAGTTTGTTGTTTTTTTTTCTAAATAACGGAATACGTAACTTATGGATAGTAAGAGGTGGAACAGTTCCCTGGCCTCTACGTTTCCGGGTCTACCCACTAAACCTTTATTTGTGAGGGCGTTTGCAAGATCTTGCGTATCGAACCACGGTACGAAATGCAGCGTGTCCATATATGGAAAGCGGCGAAACCATACACAGTACTCTGGGGATACGTCATTGCATCCAGGATTGAGTGCAATGTCACGGGTTCAAGCTAAGGGAGGGCACTATGAGCATTTCATTGAAGAGCATACTGCATCAGCAGACTTCATGTCTTCTATTCATATCTGTTAACCGTGACTAACGTAATACGAAACTTTTCTGTGCTCCTTCAGCAACTGCCCTCCCCTGCCTCCTCCCCTAGAATCCTGCTGTCTACCGGCGTGCCTTTCAGACAAATACACTGGATGGACATTAAAATTTTTTGCACATGTGCGGTATAGTAAAAATAATACATGAAATGTATAGATAAACACAGGCTGCGAAATTTAATACACAGAACTGGCACCTCACACAGCCGCAGTGGCTGTAAACCGGTTGGGCATCGTCTAGAACTGTGCTTGGGCGACAGATCTGGTTAAGTTATTCCATGCTACTTAAGTAGTCTGCCCGAGTTCATCAATCGCAATGGCTGGCGAGTGGTGGCAACCCAGCCTCTCTGCAAATCATGACCAGATGTTTTCAGTCACTGGCAGATTTGGAGCAAGTGCCGATCAGAGCAACAGTCAAACACCTTCTGTATGGAAGAGGGACAGGACAACACAACAAGCTGTCTTGTATTATTTTTTTAAAGGATAACGTCAAGAAGACTTCCAAGAAAATAGCAGAGCCATCGGCCTCAACACGTCAGCTACTCAAAGCAGGGCGATCGTGTTGAGCACGCACTGGCATCTACGCTATCATGCAAGGTGTAGGGTACGATGAGAAATGCAATCTGACAACTTTTATACTACCCAGAGTCTCCACACGGGGATACGCCCATCGTGACGCTATACAGAGAACCTGAACTGATCTGAAACGATGATGTGGCACCTTTCCTGTGTCCAGCGTTGTTGTGGGGTGAACTACTGTCAGCACGCATCTCTCTTCCGTCGAGTGGAAGGAAACCACACCAGTGGTCACTGCTAGAGTTCTAAAACTACCGTAGGCTACCGCAGAGTACTATAAGTAAGTGCAGAGTACTGTAGCTTTCGTAGTAACTTTGGTCGTTTAAGATCACACCCTCGTTACAAGTACGTTGGGTGCATTGCTTACCTATCGGTCGTTTCCTCATAACGACCGCATTCTTAAGGTATGCGATCAGTGTGAGTCCCCTAAAAACCGGAAACGGTAGATTGTCTAGAAACTGAGTGAGAATACACAAAGGACTAGGTAAGGTATGGACAATTTTTGTTTTACTAATTATACTCCTGCCTATTGACTGAAAATAAGTAGTGTTTATAGCAGAACTGGAATCGGCAATGATTAATTCAGGTTTTATTCGAAAATTGTTGATTTGTAACGTGAACCAGAGGAGTGTTGCAGCAAAAATAGAAAAAAATACAGATTTATCACATAGCGCTAGAATATGTAATTCACTCAAATGAGGTAGAAAACAGCAAAACTAAAATATATTAAACATTGCTTCAATACTTCGTCGAACTTATATAAAACATGTTTCTGTTGTTCATAGACAACTTTTGCATTTATCGATAACAACAGGAAAGACTTGTCTTTGATTGTGATGACGAACGTCTTGTTGAGTACAAATCAAAATAGATAATTATATAGAGTTTTTTGCGTTTGTGCATGTAAGCTGTGCTTACATCAAAAGTAATTGCTTTGGTTGCATAAAAGAACAGAAGTTACGCGAACAACTAATTTTTATTACTTTGGAAATGCAATTAATGTTCTGTAAGGATATGAAATACACAATGGACTAACACTGAATCATGTGTGGTTCTAATTATGTGCAAAGCAAATAACAAAAAAAAATAAAGGTAAGTCATCGGCTTCCAGTTTCTCTCGCACACATTCATTTATGTTTCTTTCCCTACCAATTCTGCCAATACTACCGATAATTCTACAATTTGCTACGTCGTTTACGTAGTGTGCCAAAAGCGCCGAACCGTAGTTTTCGTAGAGCGCTGTTCTAGTCACTGCTGACAGATGTTGCACTGTACGTCTGGAGTCTTCTTCACTCACACAAACTACGTGACGTGGCTGTACTATTCATCACGGCTGAGTGAAGAATGCGCACGACCTTTCGCTTGGTAGTAGTAAGGAGTATGACCCTTCTGTATCCACTGATTCTATATCCGCACGACACTCATGAAATACTGATCAACGTTAGTACGAACATCACGGAATCATAAACTGCAGTCTCGATAGGCGACACCAGCTTGGCGCCGTTGCACTCCGACATGTGCTGGTATACACGTTTCTCCTCTTTACACGAAGTGTCACAAACGACCAACATGCAAATGCAATTTTTAAAATGGGGAACCTGCTGAATAATGTTCTCTTATATACAGAATGAAGATGGCGTTACTCCTACCAACTTTATGCGTTTGCACTACAGTGATAATCAAAAAATGTTCAAATGTGCTTGAGATCTTATGGGACTTATCTGCTAAGGTCATCAGTCCCTAAGTTTACACACTACTTAATCTAAATTATCCTAAGGACAAGCGCACACACTCGAACCTCCGCCGGGACCAGCCGCGCAGTCCATGATGAGTGATAATCACTTCGATCTTCATGCCAGTTTGACGTTTGTTACATGACACCTCCATAACGCTGCAATTTTAATGGTCAGCGGTGTACTCTGAAACCAAAAGTAGGTCCACCACTGCTCGAGGCTGTCTTCGGGAACCTTTCATTCTACGATGACATGCCAAAAGCTTGGAGCAACATTACTACAGAGTCAAGTTTTACCGCATCATAGAGAAGGGTTAAATAAGCCTTCACATGGATTTCTGAAACATCTAACGCTATGCTGGCTACGTGACGGAAAATATCCGACTCTGAAATGGAGAAGGAATCACGATCAAGAAGACCTCCATGCTTGAATTAATTCAGAAAGACTGCTTCCCGCCGTTCACAATATCGTGAGTACAGGGTTAACCACCCTCGTCACTTGCCACCAACAGTCAACCACTTCTTAATGTAGGCGATTCCTGTAGGATTCGTCGGTGCAACAGCACTAAAAGTGCATCGATACTAACGCCTCCCTTTCCATCACTGACTGGCAGGTAATCTAGGAGATTATACACAACCGAGACCTTCAAATCCGTCAGAGTTCTGTGGCACTGACTGTGATTGGAAAAGTATCAACTAATTTAAATCTGAATGAAGCAAAATTGCAGACACTTCCAAATGCAGTACCTGTGATCTATTAGACGTGAGAGAACATACTTTCATCTGCAACAGCGTCAAAGGAAAACGGGACAACTCCCAGAGAATATTAGCAACACTAAACGTAAATGCGCCCACTATAGTGACGCTACAGACTGTTTCATTTTTTCCTACAGGTGGCGTGTAAACGAATTCGTCTGTGCAACAATATATGTGAAGTACGAACAAGAGCCGTGTGGTGGACCATCGCAAATGCATCTGCCGTGTATTTCCAAACACGTGTATTCCAATACTCGAGACGACACTTGATACTCATTAATTGTATTAAGAGCACTTTGAACAAGTATTTTCGTTGAGAGCAAGTTCATTCGCGATTCAGTGAATCAGGATTTCAGATAGTAGGCAGCTTTGAAATTATAAGGTAACTTGACATCACGCACCATTACACCCAGTCCGTAAGCATCATGGCCACGCTTCTATGATAATATTGAGATATTTTGATTTAATGATACTCATCCTCTTCATCGCAGTGGATGTAAACAGCGAACAAGACTATTGAGGCAATGCTACAGTTGTGCAGTTGTATTAAGATTTGAGGAATATGGAGGTCATGTCCTGGTATTCAGATGCTTTTATCATACTCTTCCAGGGGACACTTGTGGCCATACAACATGGCGCGGTATCATGCTGAAAGATTCTGTCGTTTTCAATGAAGGTGCTCATCGTGGAAGGATATGTGTCACCATCTACATCGAATCATTTTCGAGCCAGTAGAGACGAGGTTCCGGAGCGTGGATTGTCCTATCTGGGTTTCTGTTAGGCTAACGAGTTCACATCAATATGAATCAGACCAACGCCACACACTGAGTTGCAATCTTAGCTGCCAGTCAAACAAGAGGCAGCTTGTGGCTTGAGTTTTCGCGATACTTCTGCACATCCTGTTGGGTACAAACGCTGGCTTTTGTCTACATCCGACAGCAGTGGGCGTAAAATGGGTTGTTGGAGAAATTTGCAATTTATGCTGAAATATTGTGGTCAGAGTCTGTATATACAGAATAATTCATGGAAAATACATTTTGCGGATATTAAAAAAGCTTTTCAAAACTTGGGGCTATTAAATTCAGCTCTGGAAAAAAACTGAAATCGCCTAAAAGACTCCCAAAAACAAGCGATATATAGGGTGTTTCCCAAATACTTGTACAAACTTTGGGGAGAGGTTCCTGACACCAAAACAAGAAAAAAATTCTATACACGTGGGCTCTAAAATGCATGCTTGAAGAGCTATGAGCACTTGTTCATCTTCGATACTGTGAAACTTATCTCTTGTAATGTAAGCTCTATGCTTTCAATATTTTGGGAGGAGTAAGTATCGACCCAAAAAAGTAAATAATGTCATATAAACGTGGGCTCCAAAACGTAACTCTTAGGAATTACTAGCACTTTTCATCTTTGCAAGAGATGAAACACACCTCTTCCACCGAAGATCATAGCCGTTAAGGTATCCGTTTTAGAGCCCTTGTTTACTGAATCCTTTTTTTGTTTTTGGCCCATACTACCACCTCTAAAAGTTTATCGGATGGAACGTTCCCAGTCTCATGGATTCCACACACCAACTTCAATGGCCATTTGCTTCCCATTTCCTAAGTTGATTTTGGAAATACGAATGGAATGTCATCTGTACCTTTTGCTTTATTTTATCTCGAGTTTACCACATCGTTTTATATTCTGATTCTAACAGTGGATCCCCTGTGTCTTCCTTATCGAGTCCAGTTTATTCTTCTATCAAGTCATCAGAGAAGTCCTCCCTCTTAGAGGCTTTCAGTATGATGTTTCTACCAACCAAATTTATACTCTGCATTTAACAGTGGATTTCCCATTGCGCTCTTAATGTTGTCCCCTTACTTTTAATTTCACGGAACGTTGTTTTGACTTTTCTATATGCAGAGTCAGTCCTTCCGACGATCATTTATTTTTTGATTTCTTCACGTTTTTCCTGCAGCCATTACGTCCTGACTGCCCTGAACTTCTTATTTATTTCGTTCCTAATTGATTTATATTACTGTATTCCAACCTTCCTTGAACATATGAGTACTTTTTATGTCATCGATCACTTAAAGCGCCGGGTGGTTATACTTAAACTTTCCCTATTTAATACGTTATAGCACGGAAACTAATTACCGTATGAGTACCAAACTTGGTAGCATTAAGCCCAGAGTATTGGGTGCATGATTCCCATGTGTCACAGCGCCATCATCCAACAATGGCCACCAGGTGCCGTGGTCGTGATTCATAGTCTCACACGCCTGACCAGTCTCAGCGCAATTGTTGAGGTGTCAACATGAGCTTGGACAAAAAGCAGAACATTATTGGTAAAGCTGTACTATCAAAACAACAGAAATGTTGTAGCTGCACTTCGAGAATATCGCCACCTGAAAGGATTACGGAAGGGTCCTCTTCCTCCATCTGCTGTGCAGAGCATGATGAAGAAGTTCGAATGAACTGCAGAACAGGGCGTCGCTCTGTGAAGAGTCAATAACCAGTTGCATCACATGTGGTTGATGAAATCGCTGTTGCTATGGCAGACAACGCTGCGCGCAATTCCCGATCGCCAGGTAGTGCGGGTGCTGTGTTACGACAGTTGAACATCCCGTGGTCCACTGTACGGAAGGTGCTTCGAACCATTCTCAAATGGTATCCGTACAAGATCCATATCGTACAGCAGCTTGCTCCACAAACGCACAAGGACAGGTTGACTTCTCTCTCCACTTTCCCGCTCGGACTGAGAGCTGACCCTGGACCATCATACGGACAGACGAAGCTCATTTTTCTCTGACGGGTGAGGTGAACACACAGAATTGCCGAGTGTGGAGATCATTACCTCACTGTGCATGAAGTTCCTCCGTATGGTGAACCCGTCACCGTATGATGTGGCTTCACTGTCACGTTCATCATTGGCCCATTCCTTTTTGAACAAGTTGGCGTTCAAGGACCAAAGACGTCCAGTGTGACTGGCCAGATTTTCTGAGATATGCTTCGCTACCGTGTAATACCCGCCCTACAGGAGAAAGATGCATTGAACTCAACAATTTTCATGCAAGATGGGGCCCAACCGCACATCGCTCACGAAGTTCACCTGCTTCTCCGAAACACATTTGGAAACAGTTGATTATCAGCCCATCTTTTCCGAATGCTTGTCCGGCACGATCACCTGATCTCACTCCTGTGATTTCTGGTAGTGGGGCCACCTGAATGACAGGGTTTACCAGGGAAACATTCACACATGTGCCGATCTGAAGCGCACCATACCAAGCATATCTACGGACACGCTTCATTCTGCTGCGCAGAACGCAATCCTGCGCTTTCAAACTCTTCTGGACACTGATGGACGCCATATTGAGCCCCTTTTCGTAGCAGTAATGGTACTGCTGCGTAATGGTATGATGTACCGTAGTAGCAAATTAAAAATGTTTCAACTGAATTGGTTCTGCATTATTTCTCTTCCCCGTGTCCTTGACATTAATGCTACCAAGTTTGGTATTCGTACGTCAACTAGTTTCTGTGTTATAGCGTGTGAAATAGGGAAAGTTTAATTATAGCCAACAGTTTTTTTATCCAAGGTTTCTTCGCAGTTATCTTTTCTGTACTTATGTCCCACTGTCCAACATGTGTGACTGCCCTTTCTAGAGATGTCGTCTCGTCTTCCCCTGAGTTGCCTTTTGTGATATTTTTATCGCAGTATCCAAACCCTTAGCGAACTTCAAGCGCGTCTCCTCATTCCTCAGTACCTCCGTATCCCACTTCCTTCTGCACTGATTCTTCCGTATGCTTCTCTTAAACTTCAGTCCGCTCTTTATCATTACTAAATTATGAGTTGAGTCTAAAAAATGGTTCAAATGGCTCTGAGCACTATGGGACTCAATTGCTGCGGTCATAAGTCCCCTAGAACTTAGAACTACTTAAACATAACTAACCTAAGGACATCACACACATCCATGCCCGAGGCAGGATTCGAACCTTCGACCATAGCAATCGCGCGGTTCCGGACTGAGCGCCTAGAACCGCTAGACCACCGTGGCCGGCTGAGTTGAGTCTAAATCTGCAACTGGTTATGCGTTACAATTCAATATCTGATTTCGAAATCTCTGTCAGACAATGATGTAATTCAGCTGGGACCTTCCTTTGTCTCCAGGCCTTTTTGGAGTACATCTCCTCCTTTTTCGGATTCTTGCGTAGAGTATTTGCGATTACTATCTGAAATTTATTGCAGACCTCAATCAGTCCTTCTCTTCTCCCACATCTACTACCAAGCCTATATTTCCCTGTAACCCTTTCTTCTTACCCAAAACTAGATTCCAGTCCCTCATGACTCTTAGATTTTTATCTCCCTTTACATACTGAATTACCTGTTCAAAATCCTGAACTATTGTTGTCAGTGTTTGTTTACTGTAGATTTTCACGGGAACAACCCTATCATTGACTGTTCACAGTAGCTTATTCTCTGCTTTACTTTCCTATTCATAAAGAATCTCACTCCCGTAATATAAGACTAACCAATCACTGTTCGTGCTGTTTCTCAGATAAAAAGACTGCTTCATAACACTTCCATCTACCTCGACATATAAGAAACACAACGGACAAAAATTAGTCACTTCTAGGAGACATCACGGTAATATCGCGTTACACTGCCTTTAGGTTTCGTAATGGCTTCAGTGCGGCGGGGAAGAGTCTCCTGCTACAGCCACTTACCCATGATTAGATCCCGCTGAGCTACCAAATTGCGCGGATGGCAACCGCTATGCTTCACCCGCTGATCCAAGCAGCCTCAGTCATTTGCTGTGTAATGAAGATCGCTTCATTTAGCGGGCCAGTCGAGGGAGAATATTGTGCCTATTTGCTCGTCAAACCAGGAATGTACCCGTGCGACCCTGTGAACACAGCTGTTGTCAACCTGGAAGACAGACTTCGCCACTTTGAATGTTGAACATCCTGGTTTATATTCAAGGAAACCAGAATGACTGGCCTCAGGTTAGGGTACGTAAACACACGTACAACATCACAGAATCACTTCCGTTCTTAACTCCACTCGCCATACACTGCGGCTTGAATGCGTCATTGGGCGAGTATACTCGATGCTTTGCATAATTTGAAAAAGAGGTAAAATCGCCAAAATTCGTCGAACAACACTGCTCGCCTCCTGTGAGTTACTGTCCAGTATCCTTGTTGTTCGGCCCATTGAAGACGTGCATTTCTATGTTACGCCTTGAAGCCTTTACGAGGAACCCTAGTCCAAATGACCGGCCGAAGTGGCCGAGCGGTTCTAGGCGCTGCAGTCTGGAACCGCGAGACCACTACGGCCGCAGGTTCGAATCCTGCCTCGGGCATGGATGTGTGTGATGTCCTTAGGTTAGTTAGGTTTAAGTAGTTCTGGTTCTAGGGGACTAATGACCTCAGAAGTTGAGTCCCATAGCGCTCAGAGCCATTTTTGAACCAAGTCCAAATGTCTCTTACATGCAGTTTTCTTCGCAGTGTTTGATCGGAAATTGGTTGAGATTGACCTGCTTTCACTGTGTAAGGTATTTAGCTTATTTTTGCCGCGCAAGAAAAGTGATGTGAGCTCTAGATTTTCATTCGAGGACATTCTTCATACTTCACATTTTTCAAACATTAGTCTTCAATAGTCGCCAACGGCCTTGCCGCCGTGTTAACACCGGGTTCCCTCAGATCAGCGAAGTTGAGTGCTGTCAGGCTTGCCCAGCAGTTTGATAAGTGACCTTCCGGTCTGCTGAGTGCTGTTGGTGAGCGGGTTGCACTCAGCGCTTGTGAGGCAAATTGAGGAGCCACTTGACTGAGAAGTAGCGACACTGGTCACAAAAACTGAAAACGTAGAGCAGTGCGCTGAACACACGCTCCTCCATGCCGGCATTTAGTGACGCCTATAGGCTGAGGATGACACGGCGGTCGCTAAGTACCGCTAGGGCCTTCCGAGACGTGTTTGGACGGAGAGTGTAGTCTTCAATGGTATATAACGCCACAGAGGTTCTGAGTACAACAGGTACACTAGCATTTGGTTGTCAGTAGCACTGACGTCGCTGTAGCATTATAGCAGAAGCGAGTTAGTGAGTCGGGTGTTGGTCACGCTATTGCAGGGCACAGACATAAAGTTGCGGAGGATGCTGCATTTTGGAAATATTATTTACTAAAGTGTAATTTAGTAACGAAGATTTTCAGGTACTGCATTGCTTGCATGTGTATACACTCCTGGAAATTGAAATAAGAACACCGTGAATTCATTGTCCCAGGAAGGGGAAACTTTATTGACACATTCCTGGGGTCAGATACATCACATGATCACACTGACACAACCACAGGCACATAGACACAGGCAACAGAGCATGCACAATGTCGGCACTAGTACAGTGTATATCCACCTTTCGTAGCAATGCAGGCTGCTATTCTCCCATGGAGACGATCGTAGAGATGCTGGATGTAGTCCTGAGGAAAGGCTTGCCATGCCATTTCCACCTGGCGCCTCAGTTGGACCAGCGTTCGTGCTGGACGTGCAGACCGCGTGAGACGACGCTTCATCCAGTCCCAAACATGCTCAATGGGGGACAGATCCGGAGATCTTGCTGGCCAGGATAGTTGACTTACACCTTCTAGAACACGTTGGGTGGCACGGGATACATGCGGACGTGCATTGTCCTGTTGGAACAGCAACTTCCCTTGCCGGTCTAGGAATGGTAGAACAATCGGTTCGATGACGGTTTGGATGTACCGTGCACTATTCAGTGTCCCCTCGACGATCACCAGAGGTGTACGGCCAGTGTAGGAGATCGCTCCCCACACCATGATGCCGGGTGTTGGCCCTGTGTTCCTCGGTCGTATGCAGTCCTGATTGTGGCGCTCACCTGCACGGCGCCAAACACGCATACGACCATCATTGGCACCAATGCAGAAGCGACTCTCATCGCTGAAGACGACACATCTCCATTCGTCCCTCCATTCACGCCTGTCGCGACAACACTGGAGACGGGCTGCACGATGTTGGGGCGTGAGCAGAAGACGGCCTGAAGGTGTGCGGGACCGTAGCCCAGCTTCATGGAGACGGTTGCGAATGGTCCTCGCCGATACCCCAGGAGCAACAGTGTCCCTAATTTGCTGGGAAGTGGCGGTGTGGTCCCCTACGGCACTGCGTAGGATCCTACGGTCTTGGCGTGCATCCGTGCGTCGCTGCGGTCCGGTCCCAGGTCGACGGGCACGTGCACCTTCCGCCGACCACTGGCGACAACATCGATGTACTGTGGAGACCTTACGCCTCACGTCTTGAGCAATTCGGCGGTACGTCCGGCCGGCCTCCCGCATGCTCACTATACGCCCTCGCTCAAAGTTCGTCAACTGCACATATGGTTCACGTCCACGCTGTCGCGGCATGCTACCAGTGTTAAAGACTGCGATGGAGCTCCGTATGCCACGGCAAACTGGCTGACACTGACGGCGGTGGTGCACAAATGCTGCGCAGCTAGCGCCATTCGACGGCCAACACCGCGGTTCCTGGTGTGTCCGCTGTGCCGTGCGTGTGATCATTGCTTGTACAGCCCTCTCGCAGTGTCCGGAGCAAGTATGGTGGGTCTGACACACCGGTGTCAATGTGTTCTTTTTTCCATTTCCAGGAGTGTAATTTATGTGTTGGAGAAGGACAAGTTTTAGTAGGATTTTTATTTATTTGTTTAGATTAGTTAGTTTCATTGTTCAAATGTGATTAAGCTACGATATTCATTCGCATGGATTTCATCCAGAATTTTCAGACTTACCACTCATTTACTTTTTCAATAATTAATCTCATGGCAGAGTAATAATTGTCATAAAAATAAATTTTTGGAACGGTGATTATAATTGTGAAAGACTCAGTTTCAGTATTCATAATGCAGTTTTTTAAAGGAAGTTTAAATTGCTACCGTCTCCTCACGAATTTTATTTTCTGATTATGTGTGTCCCCGCACTGCACTTTGCAAAACACGGTGATTGAAATAGATTCTGCTTAGCACAGTTCCACGTCCTGGTAGTGCACTGCGCAATTATTTCTTTCTTATTTAGCTGATTTACTAGTCACCGAATACATAAAAAGTAAAAATTTGCAACTTGGACTGATTTTTCGTTCTACTGAGTCCATTAATGTTTGTTAGGGCACGCTACATCACAGCCAGAACAAATCAAGATCATTTACAGTTATCTTTGCATTTCAAAATTATTATTAGGTTCAGTTTATGTAAAGTTCATTCAGATTTCATTTCGTATGTAGACAGTTTTATTCCTACAGTGAAGTGTTACATCTGCCCATGAATTATTTAGTATTTGGAATTTAATGTAGTCGGTTTGATACGTAAATTTACAGAGAATTTTAACAGAAACGTATGAGTTATTTCTTCTTTCAGAATTCAGTTTGTAATTTTGTGTAAAATTTGTCATTCTGTTAGCTCTGTGTGTTGGAACCCGAAGCGATGTGTTGTTACGACACGCATTATAGCACTGTTCACTGCAGTGTACAATACAGTTTCACAGCACAATTTATTTAGTCTTCCTTTTGGTTTCCTAACTAATTCGGTTGAAGTTAATTGCACCATAAGTATATGGTTATGTAGTTGCAGACATTTGGCGACTCATTTCATCAGACAGCGTTACATAATTACACCAGTTGTATTGCCGCCAGCCGTGGTGGCCGAGCGGTTCTAGGCGCTTCAGCCCGGAACCGCGCGACTGCTACGATCGCAGGTTCGAATCCTGCCTCGGGCATGGATGTGTGTGATGTCCTTAGGTTAGTTAGGTTTAAGTAGTTCTAAGTTCTAGCGGACTGATGACCTAAGATGTTAAGTCCCATAGTGCTCAGAGCCATTTGAACCATTGTATTGCCCACAACAACAGCAACAACAACACACACAAGAAGTTAAGAAAGTACACAAGTGACGAGAGTCATGGGATACATCCTAATATCGTGTTTGATCCTCTTTTGCCCAGGACTGAACAAGTCGTAAGAAATTCCGTGAAGAAATATTGAGCCATGCTGCCTCCATAGCCGTCCATTATAGCGAAACTGTTGTTGGTGCAGGGTTTTGTCCATGAACTGACCCCTCGATTATGTCCCATAAATGTCCAACGAGCTTCACGTCGGGTTATCTGGGTGATCAAGCCATTCAATCGAATTGTCCAAAATTTTCTTCGAACCAGTTGAGAACAACTGAGGCCTGATGACATTGGGCACTGCCACTATAAAAATTTCATCGTCGTTTGGGACCATGGCGCTCATGTATGACTGGAAATTGTCTCCAAATAAATAAACATTCTGAAGACGGAATCCATACCATGTAAACACAGCACACACTGGTATGGTGTCACCAGTAGCTTGCACAGTGCCCTGTTTTCATCTTGGGTCCACGGCTTCTTGGGGTCTGCACCACACTCGAATCATTCCATGAGCTCTTATTAATTAAAATCGACACTCACCTGACCAGGCCACGGTTTTGGTTTTCCTGCCATCTCGGGCCCACCGATATGATGACGAGCCCAGCAGAGGCGCAGCAGTCGATGTCGTGGTGTTAGCAAAGGCAGTCGTATCGGTCGTCTGCTCGCATAGACCATTAACTCCACGTGGCGCCACACTATCTGTAAGTTTAGGTTTTTTATATTGATAACGCCACGTAGCGCTCTGTATGAAAATCACTGGCTGTGCTATGTGCAATCAGTGGCTGGTTGGCATTGTTGTAATACTCGCCATTGTAGTGTTGGGCAGGTGGATGTTAACAGCGCGTAGCGTTGTGCAGTTGGAGGTGAGCCGCCAGCAGTGGTGGATGTGGGGAGAGAGATGGCCGAGTTTTGAAATTTGTAAGAGTGGATGTCATGAACTGCTATATACATTATTACTTTTGAACACTATTGAGGTAAATACATTGTTTGTTCTCTATCAAAATCTTTCATTTGCTAACTGTGCCTATCAGTAGTTAGTGCCTTCAGTAGTTTGAATCTTTTTTTTAGCTGGCATTAGTGGCGCTCGCTGTATAGCAGTAGTTCGAGTAAAGAAGATTTTTGTGAGGTAAGTGATTTGTGAAAGGTATAGGGCCATTGTTTTGTAGGGATTATTGAAAGTCAGATTGCGTTGCGCTAAAAGATATTGTGTGTCAACTTAAGCACAGTCTTGCACAATTTTTCTAAGGGGACATTTAACATCCTAACGTATACGTTCGTCGCACGTTCCATATTGATTTCTCCGGTTCTTTCATGAATCCTACCTGCCTGTTAGTACTGACAACTCTCTGCTAACGCCGCTGCTCTCGGTCGTTAAGTGAACGCCGCCGGCCGCTGCGTTGTCTTTGGTGAGAGGTAATGCCTGAAATGCAATATTCTTGTTTTACTCTTGACATTGTAGATCGTGGAATATTGAATTTCCCGAACGATTTCCGAAATGGAATGTTCCGTACGCCTAACTCCAACTACCATTCGGCGTTGAAAGTCTGTTAACTCCCGTCGAGCGGCCATAATCATGTCGGAAACCTTTTCACATGAGTACAAATTACAGCTCCATTAACGCACTACCGTTTTATACCTGGTATATGCGATACTACCTCAATCTGCGTATGTGCATATCGTCATCCCAAGTCTTTCGACACCTCAGTGTAGTTGAAGTCCAGTTCTGTTCACAACAAATAAACTTGATTTTTATTGTGAAAACTTACAACTGACACTAGCAGTTCTTGTCAGGTTTGAAACCGGTTGTCACTGAAAAGTCGTGATTGTCATACCCAGTCTCTGTCGTTTAGAATCTTTTTACGGCCACTGCTCTTACGTGCGAGCGATTCCAGGCGCTGCAGTCTGGAACTGCGCGACTGCTACGGTCGCAGGTTCGAATTCTGCCTCGGGCATGGATGTGTGTGATGTCCTTAGGTTAGTTAGGTTTAAGTAGTTCTAAGTTCTAGGGGACTGATAACCTCAGAAGTTAAGTTCCATAGTCCTCAGAGCCATTTGAACCATTTGCTCTTATGTCGTCGTGTTATATGACTGTGAGTGATATATCGCACCTGTTAATGACGGACGATCCACACTGACGTGCAAACAAATCTGGAAACTTCACTGAGCACAACTTCATTCATGCCAGTGGCCGACTGGTACTAGTTCTCCAACATCTACAGTCCTCCAAAGCGACCAGTGTCGTCGATTAAAGATACAAATAATGTTTTATTCGCTGAAGTATACGTAACACTACCAGAGGAAAAATGCTCCTATCGGAGCACAAAAAGTGAGAATATGTTCGTGTTTATTTAAAAGACTCTGACTGGAAATTGGGGTATCAGCTTTCTCGCTCTACCTTCCTCAGCACCTTCAAATATTTTCCCAAAAATTTTATCACGCGAACCTTTCGTGGTTTTGTAACGTGCAACTCACTTGAAACTCCTACAAACCCAACTGTAACTCACTTAGACTCACTAGTGCATCGCTGTAAGTCTCTCATAGCCATCCACTTCCAGTTGCCTTTTCTCACTCACTCATTCATCCCAATTCGTTGCCGTCTCTCTGTGTCTCTGTCTCATTGTCTCTTGTGTCGCAGCCACAGTCCGTTCTGTTTTACGCGTATGTTCAACGCCACTGTGTCCCTCTCTTTCTCCCAGACTCCCCTTGTCTCCTTCTCTCTTTCTATACCACAAGCACAGTCTACTATATTCCAGTACTTATTACTTTTGCGTCTCTCTCCGACCGCCATTGTTTCGTCTCTCTCAGTATAAAAAGCACGAATATGTTTGCATGACGATATTTTTGGAAAATTTTTAAAGGTACTGAGGAAGGTAGAATGAGGCAGCTGGTACCCCACCTTTTACTCAGAGTCTTTTAAATAAACTGGAACATATTCTCAGTTTTTGTTTCCCGATAGGAGCATTTTTCGGCTGGTTCTCTTATTTCCCTGCTACAGCAGGGTATGAAATTCATATGACAAGGAATGTACTGGTCAGTAAAATTTAGGTAGTTTAGTTACGTTAAACTGAAATGACTCAAAACTAATTTTACGCCTCAGACCGCATGTGCTTCAGTACTCCAACATGGCATTCCCAGATGATAACGGAGGCACTGTATAGCACATTTATCTGTGATACGTCACTGTATAAACTACGTTTTCGCCTCACACCGGGTTACACGTTTATAAGTAGAGTAACTTCGAACCTCTGCATCTCGAAGATAGATAAAGATATGAAGTAAATTTTCACGGCTGTTCGAGATCGCGATCTTAGGATAATATCATAAAAATTACAGCAATTGCTGTGCGTAGTCGTCATGGAACCGTCGGCTTGATTTTGATCCTTTTTGAGGGGTTTGCCAAAGAACGATCCAACTAATGGCACCTCCATAGGTTCCATCAATGCTACCGTAGACCACATCAAATGCAGAAAGAATCAATCTATTTGCTCTATTTGCCTAAGCAGGAGGAAGTGTGTAATACTTTGCATTCACACTTTGACCCTGTAGTGTAGTATAGTGGCACTAAACCGATTCTTCTGTGTACAAATTGTCCCTAGCCCAAGGGCTATCCAAAACACTTGATCCTACCTTTTTATCGACAACAGAACCCGAGGCATGAGCACCGGAAAATCCCGTTTTTACGCGGGGTGTTTTGGAACATATTAGGCACGCACCTGTCGTATGCATACCAATTTACTACTACCTGTTATCAAATAATAAATTAGACCTGCTGCTTTGGTGTCAATTGACAAATCCAAGTCTTGTTAAAGGCGGTAGCCGACGGAGATCCTATCTCGTTCTACATTCCGCGCTTGCTGTGGTAAAAATGTGAGGTCCATAGTCTGTCCCTACAGGCTGTCTTTTCCCAGTGTCGCTGTCCGCCCCCATTCAAACAAATCTTGTAGATCTCCCTGTTCATGTTATATGCAGATGGATATACTGATCATTCAGATCCAGTTATTCATATACCACTTTTAGCCTATAATTTCCTAACCTAATTCCCTCAACGTTGACTGACTGAGTACATTCCATTTACCTTGTTTTACTTAAGTTGACGTACATCTTATGACCACTTTTCAAGACGCTATTCATTCCGTTCAACTGCTCTTCCAAATCCTTTGCCGTCTCTGACTGAATTACAGTGTCAAGATGGCAGTAAGGAAAGGAAGGAAAAAAGAAAGAAATAACCAAAGTAAATAATGTTATAAGTCCTACACGGGTTGCAGAACTTGCACTGGCTGAAAGATTACCGACACGAGGTTAGGGGTGCGTTGTGTCATATATGTCGCCCCTGTCCATCCTTGGGAGGCCCAGTGCAGGGCCAGAAGGGAGACGCCCTTCAGAAGAGAGAGAGCCGCGCCTGCAGACACGTGACTGCGGCCCGAGGCTTGTCCCCGATACGGCACAGCTCTGCCGCCGCCACCGCTGCTGCTGCCAGCGACGCCGCAGACTCACTTTCTTTCCGAGAAAGCAAGCTTGGCTGCTAACCGCGAAGACACTCAAGGCAGACACGCTCTCTCCTCTCTCCGCACGAGAAACGTTTCGTCACGACCCAACAGGCCTCCTCGCCACACGGTGGAAGCGCTGGCAACTGCTCTCGCAAACTGCGAACAGTTTCCGAAATTAGCATAATGTATTCTTTCTTGAATCTATGTTCACTCTGCAGCAGAGTGTGCGCTGATATGAAACATTCTGGCGGATTGTAACTGTGTGCGAGAACCGGGACTAGAACCCGGGACCTTAGCCATTCTCTGGCAAGTTCCCTACCAATTGAGCTACCCAAACGGAACTCACGACCCGTCCTCACAGCTTTACTTCCGCCAGTACCGCATCTCCTACCTTCCAAACTCCACATAAGTTCTCCTGTGAAACTTGCAGTATTAGCGCTTCGATATGAAAGCATATTGCGGCGACATACTTTAACCGCAGCCTGGGGCAACGTTTCCAGAATTTATTTTAGTTCTGCAGTGGAGTGTGCGCTGATGTGAAACTTCCTGGAAGATCGAAATTGTGAGGAGTGGTTCTTGGGTACCTCAGTTCACGGAGCACTTGGCCGCTAAAGGCAAAGGTACCGGGTCGACCAGTCACGCATGCAGTTTTAATCTGCCAGGAATTTTCATAGTGTGTTCTTGCGAACGACGATGATACTGATACAGGTTGAGCACATTTTACGGCTTTTAAGTAATTAAAATCTGTGCCTAAATTCGGTGACAGTAATTAGGAGAACCCGGGTAAGAACAGAACTAGTTATTTATTTTGGCTGCAAAGTGGTGCATTCTAGAATCACTTTCGGGAACTTCAATGCAGTCGTAATAAGAAGGCACTGTAGAAGAGTTTTTGGCTGTTGTGCAACTGTAGCATATTAGGATCATTACTGTTCCTGATATACATCAATGATTTTCGCAGTAGTGATATGGCGAAAAAATTCTCTTCGCTGATGACAGCAATATTGAAATCACTGAGAAAACATGAGAACTCCTTGCCGAGAAAGCAACTGAAACTCTCATAGAAGTTTATGATTGGCCAATAAGCAATAAAGTGACATTGAACGTAAAGAAAAGTAATGCCATGAATTCCAGTTTGAAGAGGAAAAATGACAATGTTAAATTAAATGTAGATGGCACCTCTATAGACTGTGTAGCAAATGCAAAATTTCTAGGAATGAATACTGATTCTCAGCTGAAGTGGTGTGAACACACAAAGGTACTTGCAAACAGAATGTCATCAGCATGTTATCCCCTTGTGTGAACACACAAAGGTACTTGCAAACAGAATGTCATCAGCATGTTACCCCCTTAGAATCCTATCATCAGTGTGTGACATCAGTGTCTTTTAGTTACATATTATTCATATATGCACTCAATACTTAGCTATGGCATTATTTTTTGGGAAACAAATGCACAAAATATGAACATAATTTTCAAATTCCAGAAAAGAGCCATAAGAATAATAACCAAAAATACTAGTCGAGCTCAGTGTAAAGTGCTGTTCAAAACACTGGAGATTTTAGCTGCTCCATGTGAATACATTTACCCGTTAGTTGTATACATCAAAAATAACATTGGTAATTACTGCACAAACAACTCTGTCCATGACCATGCAACTCAACTAACATGAACCAAGAAAAAATAAACATAAAACTCAAAACAGCATTTTCTACCAAGACATAAAACTGTACACTAAATTACCAAAAGAAATTAAAGAAATTGCAAAAATACACTTATTTAAAAGTGCAGCTTAAAAGTACCTGTTATGCAATACATTTTATACGTTGAAGGATTACCTAGGTAAAACAGAGCAGGAGTTTGATAAAAAATATTATACAAATAAATAATAATAATAATGATTATAAAACATCCAACAATCAACATAACACCTTCACTTTATGTTTTCTCCTTCTTATTTCCTTTCTAGAAATTCTTACCCCCAAGCTGCAGACCTCATTTATAATTGCAGGAGTTCGAGTTGCGTCTTCCTGTGGGTGTTTGGGGTATAACGCAGAGAATTAGGTTGGATTAACACCGAGATTTTTACCAAACGGGATGCTCTAAATACAGAAATGTAGTTAGCTATGACAGCTGCAAGGAGAGGGAAGCAGATGTACCAAAATAGATTTTCACATTTGTTAAAAAATACAGACTATTATGCCGTGGTTGAATGAATTTCTTGGAGAAACTTAATATTTCTTTCCTATCTGCAGAGGAATTCTTCAAGTGGGAACCCACGAGGGGCATCCATTAAGTAATGCAACAAATCTTTTTTCTAGGCCAGATCCTGTTGAAAAAATGGGGAATTTGGTATGTGGCATCGTCGAATATTCCCGCTTCGGTCCCTGTAGTTTCATAAAGTTCCGATACGTGACGGCGCTATAGGTACCCTACAAAATGGCGTCTTTAACGGAGGTATGTTCCAAGTCTCTGCTTGAATTTCTATCGGCATTGCAGATGTCCATAACGCTTGCATAATGTCCACGGAAACTTGACAGTGAACAAAAGTACGGTGAGTCGTTGGGCGAGGCGTTTGTGAGAAGCTGTGCCTCTTGCAATGTTGGAACGTGCGGGGACTCTCATTCCAGATCACAATCAAACGCCTCGCTTCACAACTGGATGACTCTGTTGGCATTACTGACACGCTCGACCACCAGTTGGGAAACTCAAAGGTGTGTACTCGCTGAGTTTGGACCACAAAGACCAACGATGGACCACATGGTGGGATTTCTTGCGCGTCACAAGACTGATCGTGACAATTTTTTGTCGAACATCGTCACAGACGGTGAAACATGGATTCGTAATTTCGAACCGGATCCAAAACAGGAATCAATGGAGTGGCTCCACACCACCTGACCTCCGAAGAAAAAGTTTCAAGTCGCCCCCTCAGCCGGTAAAGTTATGACGACGGACTTCTGGGACCCTGATGGTGTTATTGTGTTTGATGTGCTCCCTCACGGTCCAACGATCAAATTTCAAGTGCACTGTGCGAGCCTCATCAAATTGAAGAAACGACTTCAGCGTGTTTTTTGCCACAAAAATGGATACGAATTTGTCCTTTCCCGTGATAACGCAAGGTCTCACACAAGTTCGCGCATCCGAGAGGATCTCACAAAAATTCTTTGGATCGTTCATCCTCATCCACATTACAGACCAGGTCTCGCACATTCCAGATTCCATCTGCTTCACCCAACAAAGGATGCACTCTGTGGGAAGCAGTATGTGTATGATGGAGAGGTAATTGATGCACTGCGGACGTCGACCAGCAGAGTGGTACTATGTGGGCATTAAGGCACTCCCAGGCCGTCGCACTGAGCTGAGATTAAGTTGAAAAACAGGATTTTTGCAGCCAAAAGAGTAGTGAATAATACTTAAACATATCAATAAATGATCGCCAGGATAAATATGGCATAAAGTGTTGAACTCAGGTATCAGGCTTCCACATTTACTGGCTTATAAAAATTTTGTAATGTACGTATTTCACTTATCTGGTCATTCTAAAGCTCAATTTATTATACAGTCACTACTTTCATTACATCTACACCCTGATTTGACTCTTACTGATCGATATTGGAACATAAAATATAAAAAATTCTAGTTTTTTAATTCCAGGATACCTTTCACTAGTGGAACTAGCTTTTCTTTAGGACTTATATAAAGAAGACATGTACATGTTAAGAACATTTTCCAACTAATAATCTTCGTGATACAAACAACTTCATAACCAATATTGTTGGCGAAATGATTTTACTAATTTGAATACTAAAAGCTAAATCCAGTGAAAACTTCGTGTTCATGTTGCGATGTGGGAGGAACGAGTTAATATGTAATTCCACGGTGTCAGTCTATATATTCTGACTGTAATCAACTGATTTTCTGTTTGTAATAATGGATGACGTAATCAGTGATTGCTAAAACACTGTACAGGTGTGTCGATTCAGCCATCAGGGTCTCAGTTTTCCGACAATTTTTATGAGTCAATTTCGTCACTGTTTTTAACTGTATTATGCAATAAAAACGTAATTCTGGAATAGTAAAATCATGTCAATCTGGGTTTCTCTAAATTTCTCTTGGCACCACCAAATCATTAGCTACAATGTCAAGAACTCAGAAAGTTGCAGCAAATTTTGGCGGAGCAGTTACTCACAAATTCTTTTACACTGTTTGCAGCAGATGGGAATCGCCATAAGACTAAGGTGAGTATTTGCTATTGACTGTTACGCCCTGCTGCACTCCAGTTGTGGTCGAGGGTTCTCCAAATACAGATGTCCTGCTAATGAGGTTTTGCTAACAGAATTTTGACTTTCAAGTTGATTTATTCAATCATGGATGCTGATACACTGGAAAATTTAAGAGAAAGCACTTGCATGGAAATCTGGAATGGACTACATATTGACGCAAAAAGTAGAATAAAGAGACAATAACTAGAAATTGGACTTAAAGGAAAGAAATAAAATTTATATTGGTGGCATGGGACTACGTCGTCACAGACAAGTGAGATACTTACTTTGCTTGTTTATTCCTTTCTTCTGTGTGGTAGAAATTCCGTGTAAAGACTACAATTTTATTGGAAAGATTGAAATTTTCATTCGAAGTGTTTAGAAATGTGCTTGTTTAGCAATATGAGGTGCAGTAGTATCTAAGACAATGTACCAGTAGGAAATCAGGTTCAGGTAGTAGATAAAGGTGAGTTTTAACAGCAGCATTACCAATAATGAAAGTGAAGCCAAAGTAAACATTGCGGTAGCACGGGACCAGGTACATGGCAATGAAGCAGTAGGAAGTGTTACTGTGATCATTCTTTGCTTTCGGCGAGAATGAAGCTACAGTCTGGAACAGAGAAACTGTAGAATTATTGTCTAGCTTATTAGTCGAAACAGCTAATACCTTAACTAGCTCTTTAAGCGAGAGAATAAGCGAAACAGTTAATACTTTTAACTAGTATCTTAGGTGGCCAAATTACTGGAACAAACAACACTTCGAAGAACCTGAAAACGTAACTGGAACATAGTAATACAAGAGTTACGAAAATCGAAGAGGAGATATAAAAAGTTCAGAAATGAGGTGGAAACACATCGGAAATGTATTGGCGCTCGAGTTGGGTCTGTGGAAACTAAAATTAATATTGTAACAGCTCAGTGCATAAATTGTTCATACTGAACACACTTTCAATTCTGATCAGGAAAATGTAGTATATAGTTGTGATCTATTCAAAAATGTGATAAATAACAACACTTCAGACTTAGAATTCAAATTAGAAAAATTAGAAAACCTTCATTATAACAGAATATCAGAGTTAGACTTAAATGTCACTAACATAGATAAATTTTAACCATCAATATACCCGTAAATGCATGTAGTAGCGAACAAGTAATATGAACAAGAAATTTGCTGGGTTACACGAAAATTTTGTAGCTAAAAGTTTTAGCAATAGCTGTGTTGGCGTCTGGGGTAATGACTGAATAAAGCCCTTTCCAGTTGACCATAAGCTTCACCTTGTTGATTTTTTGCTCCAATTTAGGGGAAAAAGTGCTATGACTGATAATTTAAAAACCAAATATGTAAATAAGTTTTGGGATGGGGAAGCGGGATCATTGGCAAACCAAAATAATAACACTCAAATATCTGATAATGAATTTGACAGTTGTTTTTTAAATAAATTTTGGTTTGAAATGGGGAAAGCAAGAATAAAGAGCGAATTTTTTAATTGGCCAATTTTTAGAGAGGGCCAGAAAAGCATGGAAGCATTTTCTAAAAACATCTTAGGACACTGATTCATTTAAACAAATCGTTCGTTGAACTCACTCAGATTGACACCTTGAAAAAGAAACTTCCAAGCAAAGTGCAGTGATGACTTCCGTATGGACAGGATGAATCTGTAGAGATATTCCTAAAATATGTGGATAAACTGAACAAATCCTCAGAACAAAATGGAAATCAAGACAGTAACTTCAGTACGAATAACAGATGTCAACTTAAATTGATGTAATCAGAGTAATAATCAGGATAACTGCGTGAGGAGAGATGGGAAAAACTTTAGAAATATCGTGGGGGAGGCTAGTAGAAGGTGTAATCAGTGGACCAACAGAGACAGGATTAGAGACAGAGAAACAGATAACAGGAACATACCATAGGAGAGGGAGAATAGGGAATATCATAACTTGAGACAAAACAACAGAAGCAATAATCAGGAAAACTGAAAATCGCCTCAATAGGTGCCTGTCAGTTTGGGGTGAGGAAAACATCATTGGAACCAGACAAAACACTACAGGACTAGAGAAAGCAATATGATATTCCTCAGGTCCAATAGTAAGAGAACTCGCCAGGTGAACAGATTATGTCTTGATTGAAAGTTCTGGAGAGTAATGAAGTATGATGACTATAAAAGGAGAAATTTAAAAACTGGGGAAAGGTGTGAACGTAGGATGGGTGCAGAAACTGTTCATAATCTATAAAGTCAAGAGAATAGTAAGAATACTGGGATGGAAGAGTTACTGATGACGACAACTTTGATTCTTATGGTATAAATAATCTGATGAGTAATGAATGTATGGGAAACATCAGTGACACTGTTTGTTCTGACATGGAAATTAGTGAGTCTGGTGATCTTGTGCCAAAAGTGGAAACAGAGGATGTTAATTTTAGGGTTGAGGTCGAGGAGGTTGATCATTTTATGATTTGTGAGGCTAAGGTGGATGATAATTATTCTATGATTTGTGAAGCTGAGGAGATTAATGATGTTTCTCTGCTTTGTAAAAGTAATACTGAGAGATTCTGTGTAGTTGCGATTATGTTATAGATGGTGTTGATGATGATTTAATGATGAGTTAGATAGTTTTATTTATGTGGAGATAAAGGGAGGTGTAAGTAGGGATGATGATACACTGGAGCATTGATCCATGTGATACAGGGGCACAAGAGGATCAGATATTGTAGGTGGAAACCAGAAAAGCAGGGAGCATTGACAGTAAAGAGAAGAACAGATTAACTTGCTTTGATGATGAGGTTTTAAAAGTTGCTCAGGATCGTTACAGAAATATGAACAATAATTTTAATGTTACTGAGAAAGTAGAGGGAATTTGAAATGAATTACATCCAGTCTGGTGGAAAGAGAAAAATAAGGATAATTTTGAGAAACCCAATACACCTGTAGGAGATTTGCAAACAGTTTCTGATAATGAATGTGATAACAATCAAGTTGAGGGTGGCATTAGCTTTGAAGAAGTTGAAAATTAGTTGTTATTTGAAAATGAAAGTAGAGGTGATGGGGAGTTACAGGGGAGTCCTTACATCTTTGTTAAAACTGATAACCAGAAAAAGAACTGTTTGGTAGACATTGGCAATCTAATCTGAGAAATTGAGAAACAGGATTAAGTATAGTAAGAACTTTATTGAATCACTTGTTGTTGGTGTCAATATTAAAGGATTTACTGGGAGGCATAGTAAAACAGACAAGTTCCAAGTAAGGCTAGAGTTTGAAATTGATGGCATATACTTTATACAAGGCTGTCTTGTCATTCCTGAGCTTAATGAGGATTTAATTTTGGGGACTGATTGGATTGTTAAAGCAAAGGAGTGTTTTAGTTGGAGAAATGAGGTACTCATTACAGAACCAAAGAGTACAATTATTGTTAAAACGAAATTATTAATGTTAAACTGCAGTGGTTAAGCCAATCAGATAAAAGTGATTGTTTGTATCAAGGACAGGGTCCATGTAATTGATAAATATTACAGTAGTGCTGAAGAACAAGACAATGTTGAGTACTATGTATCGGTAAATTCAAAAGTTAATGAGGCTAGTAAGGTTAACCAAGAACAGAAAAAGGAATTGAAAGAATTTTTATTTGAATATCAATATGTGTTTAGTGAGAAACTTGTAAGTGTGAGGAACTACCAAACTGAAATTAAAGTTGATACTGCATGAGCCATTTTTCATAACATCTTACTGTATTCCAGTTTCAAAAAAGAGGTGCTGCTAAGAGGCAACTACAGAAAATGAGCAGCTGAGGAGTCATAGAAAGGGAATACAATAATCCATTGATCACAAGAGAAGTTGTTGAGAGGAGACTACTAAAAATGGAGAGCTAGGGGGGGGGAGGGGTCATAAAGAGAGGCTTTACTAAGGGAATGAAAGAAACTGTTAGGAGACCATAGAACAACAGCACAATTAAAGAAATCAGAGATATGACAGAAAAGTAAAAGCTACACATTTCAGAACTGAGGACTTGGTTCTTGTGAAGACCAATGAAAGATCTAGGCCAATTAATAAAGTAATAAAAAGCGTTTTTTATCATATGCATTGGGTCATTTGAAGTGATATCAAATCCTCACGAAATGATTACACATTAATTTATCTTGAAACAAGTAAAATATTTGGTGTAAGGAATGAAGTACAACTAAAGGCTCACAATAAAGAAACAGACAGTAAACTGTCATGTGATGTGGAGAGAAAAAATGAGCTGTCTTTTACATACTATTTCCAGAATACATTAAGTGTGATACACATTTTTATTTTACAGCAATGTCAATATTTCCTCAGGGGAATGTGTTTTCTTTGCACATTAAGAGTCTGGTAACCTCTAGGTACACAGCCCTGTACCATTTGCTTCTGTAATTTAGCCTTCTGATAGGACTGTTATTTTCAGACTATTCTTTGATTCTGTTCTTTTTGCTCATGTCTGTCTTGTGAACTTCAACTGTCATTTTACTAATGCTGTAGAATTATGATCATTTTGCAGGTATTTAGAAAAAAAATTAAGTCACATACAAAAATTACTCAGTAGCAAAAGATGAAATTTTGATCTTACGAAGTCTCTCATCTGTATACTGAAATTTTATTTTATTTATGTATTAATTTCATCTTATTTGTATTGCATGAGTTTGACAACTACACAAGTATATCACAAAAGTTATGTCAAAGTAATATTACATATGTGAGACACATTTTGCTTGGCATTAGAAGAAATTGTTAAAGGAGTTGATTGTACACACTAATCAACCAATGTTCACATATACACTGCTTACAACTAAAGTGTGCTGAGTAAATATTTAGCTATGCTTGAAATCAGTCAATTGTATTAACAAGCAAGAAAGAAGCTGCAAACATGAATTACTATTGATACAGAAAGATATATTTCTTTATGTTATGAAGAGATGAGGGAGCTATTTTGTTTAAATAATTACTATCTGAGAATTACTTTAATACCCAGCAATATATTATAATGAGAATATTGCTGAGAATTTCTGTTACATACCTTATGTGCATATTATGGATATTTTTGTGGTTCAGTTGTAATGAGGAAGAAAGATATGAAACAGTTCGTAAATATTTCATTTGAAGCTGCTTTATAGATACATACCGTCTTTATATGCAATTTTATATGATTTATACACTACTGGTAAAGGGAAAATGAAGTTAGTGATACACAATGAGTGTGATTGTTAAAGGGAAAATGAAGTTAGTGACACACAATGAGTATGATCAATATTACTTTATACCATAGTTCTTGCCATCAGGCTGCGACGTGTCTGCCAAACTATTAGGAAGAAGTCGTTGGGATTTGTCAATGAAATGTCTCCACAATGTCCATATGAAAGAGTTCTACATTGTTTATGCTACACATATGACTGAAAGTGGTTTTAAGTGAACTGAATTACATATCCTATTTTGTTACTGGAAATATCTTATGTTAAAGCTTGAATTATCTATGTTTTGTGATACACAAACAAAATCTATGCAAAGATATATTGAATAATATGCAGAAAAAATTGTCTGGGTGACGTGAGTCACAACAGTTTCTGAAACCATTTAGTTAATACTCCTGTCAGACATACGCTTTAACTTCCTTGTATTTATGAGTTGTTCACTTTGAGTTATTGTAAGATCAATGGTCAAGGGCCATGATTATTAGAGAGTTTTGATATGTATTATGGTACTTTACTACACTTGTATTTCACATTTTACCAATGTAAAACTACACAAACTAAGTGGCACACTTGTAAACTTGTACTTCAGTTATTTCTTTGTCAAAATTGCATTTTGGTATGTGTAATTTCAGAACGTATATGAATAATTTATGGGAGGTCACAGAGGTGTTGAAATTCAAATGTGTTATTGAGCTGTGATGTGTACACTTTCAGCACTTTATACGAAACGAATATTTGTCTTACAGACACAATGAATCATACATACACAGTTCATTTAAGGGAATTTGAAAGGAGTATTACTCTGGACATACTATCATAAAGGATATGATTGATTTATGGTAATGTAACATTGTTGTATCAGAAAAGAAGTTGGTTGAATAGAATTTGTATATGAAGTATCACTTGTAGAGACACATCTGATTGGATTAATAATTGTTAATAGCATAATTTGCACACTGAACATATCAATTTGTTACTATATGAAGTTTCATTACTTATCTGTGCAAAGAAACTTTGCACAAAAACAAGTGTCTACATGCTATTCCTGGTCTTAGGTGACCACAGTTGTGTAATACCAAGTTACTAAATCAAGGAATTTATTAATTGCTAATGTTATTAGTTTATGAATATGCACATTATTTTGCTGATATGAGAAGGACACTGGCACAAAATCTTGTGCCTGCAAAGTGTTTCCTTCTACTGACCAAAAAAATTTTTTGCTTAATATTTTGATGTTTTGTGATTTATGCACTACTTTGCACAGAGAGCAAGTGTAATGTCAAAATTAATACACAAAAATGCAAAGAAATTGAAAATAAGTTATGTTGATGAAAACACAAACAAATTCTCAAGCTATCTATACGCTGTTTTAACTTATGTTCTGTCCTAGAGGTGATATCTGAGAATCTGCATGTTAGCCACAAATGCCATTTACGGAAGTCATGCATCCATATTGGAGGAACTGACAAAACGTATCTTACTAGAAAACTACTGTTCATGAAACCATTTTTGTGTGATGATAATGAAACTAGAGACTTTTTAATATAAACAGTGTGTCTGGGTATTTGAGCAGCAACTGTGTATAGTTGTTTCCTGTTCTGTTCCTTTGTACAATGTATTATGTGTGCTGGAGTGTTAAATTGTGACTAAAAGTCAGTTGTATATATTTTCAAAAAATATTGAACACAGAGACTTTGTCCCTGGGAGGACCAGAGGGATATTAAGATATTGGAAGTAGGGGTTACCACAAATATACTGGAATCTTCTCAGGCAGGGACACAAGTATGTAACACCGAAGAATGTGTATATTTTTATAGTTTTGTGTAGTTTATTCTTTTATTTCTTTTTCAAATTACAGTGTGTGGAAATGGACAAGACGTTTTAATAGCTATGTTCCAACCGATATCGCAAATAGTCCCAGGCGTTTTCTATGGGACTGAGGTCTGGTGATTTAGCGGCCCAATCGAGGTGCGACAGAGTATCTGAGAGTTTGTCAAACTGGAAACCTATACACGCAGTCATTTTGGACACGAGAGTATCTACACTATACTCATCCCGAACTCGTGGATGAAAGGACAACACTAAGTCATGAAGAATGTTGAACTAAGCATCCTGGAGCCGGCCGCGGTGGTCTCGCGGTTCTAGGAGCGCAGTCCGGAACCGTGCGACTGCTACGGTCGCAGGTTCGAATCCTGCCTCGGGCATGGATGTGTGTGATGTCCTTAGGTTAGTTAGGTTTAAGTAGTTCTAAGTTCTAGGGGACCGATGACCACGGCAGTTGAGTCCCATAGTGCTCAGAGCCATTTGAACTAAACATCCTGGTTCATGATCACGGCAACCTCAATGAGTGGCCCCATACGAAAACACTCCCAAAACATCACTTCCAGCCGAAACTAACTCCACTCACTTCGGGTAACGCCTCATTGAGCTGTCGGTGTACTCAATGAGTTACATAATTTGAAAAAAATTCGTTAAGTGCAAGTCGACCCACGCACCTATGGTTCCGTACAAACTTAGTTATGTATAAAGATAGTTCATACATCTTGAGAATCGAGATTCTCCAGGATTTTTACCCTTCATAGATATCGATAATGACAAGGTATCGGTTCCGCGAATTCCAAGACATTCGATATCAGTTTCAAGATATTCTTTTGGTTTTCCCCCTTAACTGTACATTTTTGTCACATTTCACTATTCTAGGTCAGCGGAAAGTAACCTACAGGTTTTGATGAGTAATATTGCGAGTATCGGAATAAATGACACAAATGGTGGCAACTCATGTCTGCAATCATTCAGAAGCTTAAATGTTTTTACACCTCAAAGGAAGTTACCATCTGACATAAATTTTACTTTGATACACCACACTCTTCCAAATAAAAAGTCTTCACAGACAGACAGACCAACGGACAGATGGATAAAAGATGATAAAAAATATTTTTCGTTTTAATTGTTACAAATTTAAAATTTTCGGATTTTTTTTCATTTACTTGCTCAGCGAAACCTTGTTTCTTGCCTCTCTAGGTCAACGAGAAATATCCTAGTTTTTTATTAGTGTGTTTCCGATTATCGAAGTATGTAACATAAATACCAATATCTTTTGACTGCAGTCACTTAGAAGCTTGAATATTTTACACCGCCAAGGGACCGTGGACCCTAGTGTGTGACATAAATTTGAGCTTGTTCCTCTAATCCAGCCTGAGAGAAAAGGGTCTTAAGACACGAACGAACCGACAGTCAAGTTACAAATGAAAAAAAGACTTTTTTTGTAATATAAATTCACAATTTTCGGACTTTTTCCTTTATCTGTGCCATAAAGCCTTACTTCTTGTCAGATTTAATGATTATAAGTTAACGGAAGTAGCCTATAGGTGTTGATGAGTGATTTTACGAGCATTAAAATATGTGACGTAAATGGCCGTATCGTTTTACACCTCCGAGGGACGTAGACTTTAGTAAGTGACGTAAATTAGAACTTTATATCTCTGCCCATTTCTAAGAAAAGCGGTCTAAACAGTCGGACCAACAGACAAACGGATAACAAAGCGATCCTTTAAGGTTTTTGTTGTTATCGACTAACGAATGGAACCGTAAAAAAGAGAATATCGGGACTCGTCGGACCACGCTAAATGCCTCCAGTCAGCTGTTTTCCAGTTTCTGTGCTGTTTGGCCCACTTAAGGCGTGCAGTTGTTTGTGCCACTGAAAGCAATGGTCTTTTGCTAGGTACTCTCTTCCAAATGTCCATCACAAGTAGTTTTCTTCGCACTGTTCACTCGGAAACTGGTTGAGATGGAAGTGCGTTCACTGAGCGCAGCAACAGCTGCTTGTTTGGAACTGATTTTCATTGGCAAGTAATTACACTTTTTCCAGCACATAATTTCTTGCAGACGCGTTGGACAGACGATGTTGACACACCAACATATCAGGCAACTTCGTTTTCGGTGTGAGCATGGGCAAGTCCAGACACGATAGCTGATTGTGCCATTCTGTGACTCGCCAACACCGGTCCATCTTAGTGCACCGATTCTTTGCAACCGAGTGCCTCATTCACACCACTTCACGCTTGGCACTTCGTCAGCTGTGGACAGCCACATGACCACCTGTTTCCAGTGTGCTCTTTTAAGGAGTTCGGTGAGATTCATTAGTGGCTCCGCATTCTCGTCTTAGTGATCAGGTACAAAACAACATGAATTTTCATGTTACCTTCCAGGTGATTCGGTGCTCCAGTTCCCTCTAGCACATTTTGCAATCTGGGGTGGATCACTTCAACAGTTGCCACGTCATCATAGGCACTGTTAAGAAAACACCAAATTATAGGCACATTGCCTGGCAAAAAAAAGTGAAGGACCCAAAAGATATGTTCGGACGTCAACGTAATCGGCATTACAGTTGCAATTCTCCATGAATGGCAGAACGACCATCAGAGTGCATTAGTGTTGTTCGTGGTTGGTGTTGTTACCAGGCCTGGTATGGTAGATAAGGGGCGTGAACAGAGCGGGATGCTGAGTGATCACTATGGAGAACACGGAGATACTACGTACTCAAATGAGACAGCTTATCAACAACGACAGAGTTTGAAAGGGGACTCATTGTGGATCTCCATTTGGTTGGCAGGTCGAATCGCGCAGTGTCCAGAGTTTTGTGTGCCGTTCGGATGCGACAATGGCACAATGCTGGACTGCGTAGGAACGCGTGGGTACGCTTACTAATCGTCAAGGTTCTAGCCGATCTCGTCTGACCACCACAAGGTAGGATTGCCGTACTGTGCGAGAAGCATATCGTACCTGCCATCCGAGAACAGGCAGCGGACTCCCTACGACATTCCGTGACATCCCGTGCCTTTGGTGGGAGATTAAAACCAGCCGAACTACAGCCTGCTTAGGCTTCCGTTAACTCCACAACACAAAATACTGCGTTTGGAGTGGTGCCATGGCCAGGAAACGTGGACTTCTAACAAACAATATCGCATTGTATTCGCCGATGAATAGCAACCTAGGATTGGTCATTATAGGTAAGTATGACAACAGTTGGAGAGGTACTACTCTTCCAATATTTTGGAGAGAGACAGTGATATTGCCTCTGGCATCATGGTGTGGAGAAGCTTGGAGCATTACTTGAGGTTCGGCTGGTAGTAAAGTCTGACAGTGCAACAGTACGTCACGGACATCGAGTGTTCTCGTGTGTTACTCGTCATGCGACTGTATCGTGGTGCCATTTTTGCAGTTCCGTGCATCAATCGGTAAAAACTGAGCCCTTATCGGATAACTTTGTTGTCCGTCGTTGTGTGTGTGTCTGTCTGTCCGACTCTTAAGACACCCTTTCCTCAGGAACGAGCAGACGCATCAGTTTGAAACATCTCACATACAACGAAGTAAAAAAGTTAAGCCTCTACGTCAATTCAGTCATTCATGTCACATATTTTGATACTCACAAAGCCGGCCGCGGCGGCCGTGCGGTTCTAGGCACTTCAGTCCGGAACCGCGTGACTGATACGGTCGCAGGTTCGAATCCTACCTCGGGCATAGATGTGTGTGATGTCCTTAGGTTAGTTAGGTTTAAGCAGGTCTAAGTTCTAGGGGACTGATGACCTCAGAAGTTGAGTCCCATAGTGCTCAGAGCCATTTGAACCAAGCTTGATATTCGCAAAGTCACTCATCAAAACATATAGGTTACTCCCCGTTCACCGAGAATCATGAAATTTGTCAAGAAGCAAGTTTTTACAGTACTTATAAATACCCAATAATTCTCGCCTTTAAGATCCCAATGTTTTAGTTATGCATTTTGGGCTGTTATTGAAGGGGGAGGGGATATACAGGGTGTTACAAAAAGGTACGGCCAAAACTTTCAGGAAACATTCCTCAAACACAAAGAAAGAAAATATGTTATGTGGACATGTGTCCGGAAACGCTTACTTTCCATGTTAGAGCTCATTTTATTACTTCTCTTCAAATCACATTAATCATGGAATGGAAACACACTGCAACAGAACGTACCAGCGTGACTTCAAACACTTTGTTACAGGAAATGTTCAAAATGTCCTCCGTTAGCGAGGATACATACATCCACCCTCCGTCGCATGGAATCCCTGATGCGCTGATGCAGCCCTGGAGAATGGCGTATTGTATCACAGCCGTCCACAATACGAGCACGAAGAGTCTCTACATTTGGTACCGGGGTTGCATAGACAAGAGCTTTCAAATGCCCCCATAAATGAAAGTCAAGAGGATTGAGGTCAGGAGAGCGTGGAGGCCATGGAATTGGTCTGCCTCTACCAATCCATCGGTCACCGAATCTGTTGCTGAGAAGCGTACGAACACTTCGACTGAAATGTGCAGGAGCTCCATCGTGCATGAACCACATGTTTGTTGTATCGTACTTCTAAAGGCACATGTTCTAGCAGCACAGGTAGAGTATCACGTATTAAATCATGATAACGTGCTCCACTGAGCGTAGGTGGAAGAACGTGGGGCCCAATCAAGACATCACCAATAATGCCTGCCTAAACGTTCACAGAAAATCTGTGTTGATGACGAGATTGCACAATTGCGTGCGGATTCTCGTCAACCCACACATGTTGATTGTGAAAATGGAAATTAAGCATTTCCGGACACATGTCCACATATCATCTTTTCTTTATTTGTGTGTGAGGAATGTTTCCTGAAAGTTTGGCCGTACCTTTTTGTAACACCCGTATATTAGAAAAATATCTACTTCTAGTTTCAACGGGAATATGAATTCCTGGGCTAAATTACGAAATTCCCTGTGGTTTGAATGAAGTATTTTACGTCAGTGTCTGTTAGTCAATTTCTACGAAAATTACTTTTATTATTATAATTTAGAAACTTAAATAACACCTGGGCGCATAGGGTAGCAAAACATTATGCGTTACACATCCACCTTAAAACTTTGATTCAGCTAACTCAAACGTTATTCAATAACGATTTTTTTAAAATATAAATAATGGGTGCTGTTAATTAGCATCACAGATTAATATAACTTCGGACTTAACCAAATAAGTGAAAAATTACTATTGCAAATGCGATATTACCCAAGAAATTTAAACGTAAGACATTCTCGGATGGCTTTGACCTCATGAGTCCCAATCCTTGCCAGTATCGATATTGATAACAGGCAATAATCGTCGAGTTTCTCGATTCTCGGGATGGGTGAACTCTCTGCATTGGTAATTAAGTTTCTACGGAGGCCTCAGAACGCGAGTCCTACTCGAACTTGGGCAACTTGGACTTTCCTTTTTTTCCACCAAAACGACGCTCCTTCAAACATGGCATGTTTCTGTACAAATGGTCTGCGTGGTGTTGAGGCACTTGCATGGCCAGCAAAAGCCTCATATCTGTTTCCGTTGGAACATGTGTGGGACCAGCAGAGAAGTAAACTCTGTTCCAGTGCTAATATTCAGGAGGTCAAGGACTGGTCACAACAGTTGTGGCACAGCTTGTGCCCGGAGATGATACAACGGTTTTACAGTACTGGCCATTAAAATTGCATCACCAAGAACAAATGGAGATAATAAACGGGTATTCATTGGACAAATATAGTATACTAGAACTAATATGTGATTACATTTTCACGCAATTTGGGTGCATAGATCCTCAGAAATCAGTACTCAGAACAACCACCTCTGGCCGTAATAACGGCCTTGATACGCCTGGGCATTGAGTCTAACAGAGCTTGGATGGGGTGTACAGGTACAGCTGCCCATGCAGCTTCAACATGATACCACTGTTCATCAAGAGTAGTTGAAACGTCCCCTTAAAAAAATTAATGAATTACTGTGCTGATAAACCTCTTACATTATTTGATTTTCAAACAGCTGAGCAGAACTGAACGTACTCAGACATTTCGCTCTTTACCTATTCTGGTCAACACTAAACTGACACACAATATTTTTAGCACAACGCAATCGGGCTTTTAAAAATCCCTACAAAAGAATGGCCCTGACTAACAATAACCTATACGTTTCACAAATCACTTACCTCACAAAAATCTTCGTTACTCAAACTACTGCAATACAGCGAGCTCCACTACTGCCAGCTAAATAAAAGATTCAAACTACTGAAGGCACTAACTACTGATAGGCATAGTTAGCAAATGAAAGATTTTGATAGAGAACAAACAATGTATTTACCTTAATAGTGTTCAAAAGTCATATATATATATATATATATATATATATATATATATATATATATATACACATATATATATATATATATATATATATATATATATATATATATATATATATATATCAGTTAATTATATCCAATATTACAAATTTACTCTTTCTGATGGACACACGTCCAGTTCGTCCGCTCTCAAAGTTCCGCAATCTCTCTCCCCACATCCACCACTGCTGGCGGCTCACCTCCAACTGCACAACACTACGCGCTGTTAACAGCCAACTACCCAACACTACAATAGCGACTATTTCATCAATGCCCACCAGCCACAGACTGCACACAGCACATCCAGTGATTTTCATACAGAGCGCTAGGTGGCGGTGGCTTTACCAATACAAGAACCTAAACAGCCTACCTTACCTACATAGCCCCCATGCTCCCCACAAAAAATTTTACAAATTTCTTTGGGCACTGGCCAATACATGTTTTTTAAATTTTTTTTCACAATTACAATAACAAGGAAATCAAATGCACACACTTATTGATACTGTGATGGTCAAAACCTACAATTATCTCACAGTCCATAAAGACAGTCCTGATCGTTCATCACAGTAAAGTTGCAGTGTTTTTCTCTAAGTCTGAGCAGTAAAAGAAAATGCACGCAGAAGTAGTGCATTTCGATGCACTCTTGAAGAAGTAGTGTTGTCCTTCCAACGGAAAGACAGTGCTGACTCTTGACATGCAGACAGGTAATGGGCCACAACAGAGCAAACCCATAGCAGAGTCAGTCGAAGTTTTGAAGAATACTGGTAGGTAAGTCATCACAGAGCAGACCCACTGTAGTCCTGGTAGAGATAATGGTATTAGTGGGCCACCAGAGATGCATACCCACTGTAGTCCTTGTAGAAATAATGGTACTGCTGAGTAAGAAAAGGTGTAGACCCACTGTAGTCCTTGTAGAAATAATGGTATTGGTGGGTCATCAAAGATGCAGACCCACTGTAGTCCTTGTAGAGATGGCCAGCAGCCATCTGTTGTGACTGTGCGAGTGCACAATCACCATTGAAGAGTCTTGCAGAGAATATAGCAAATCCATAAACCACCACTTGGGAACTCACAAAGTTTTTGGAATTGTCCTTGGAACCAACAGTGCTGTTAACCAGTCCCTTGCTGAATTATTAACACACATGCAAACACTAACAGTCCCTACTTCTCACACATTGTGCATATACTATTACCAACAGAAACAGTGTGCAGTGAAATGTAACTTAATTTGATGAACTGGTGTCTATACAATTATAAATTTACAACATAAGAATACAATTACAAAGGTACAAAATACATCATTACAGAACATAACAGTACAGATAACATTTGTAGTAACAGGGGCTTTACGAAAGAATAGAAATAAACATATGCATCGGTGTTACAGTAATTATGCTATGAGTAAATATATAAAAGGTCAGAATAACTTTCGAAATATCAACTTCACATGTGAGCATTAAAACAGAACTGAATAAATAATGTCTAAATATCTTTACAAACGAAATAACATATTATTAGAAAAATTCAACAACATAACTCGTATCAGCTAAACACATGAAGACAGGAAAAACACAAATATACAAGAGTACACAAACACGTAGCGGAATAACAGAAAATGAAACGGCAGGGTTTGTTTTACTGCAGTAGCTTGCACACAAAACTTTCTTTACTTCTTGGAGAGCTCCTTTCATTCATCATTATTCCCAAAAAAAATCTTGCTATACCTACTTTCTATATTCTATTCATATCCTCTTTCCGAAGAATTATTCTTCAGTGTACAGTACCTTTTCTTTTTACAAACTATTTACATGTAACTTCTCAATGCATTCTTTCCCTATCCTCCATAGTTAGTTTCTTATATAGTCTACCCGCTCTTAAGCTAACTTGAATTTACTGAGCTCAGATATATATACTAAGGGAGGAGGCTGTGCAGCAGTACAAAACAATTAACAAAAACAGCAATGACAAAAAAATGCAAATTGGCAAAGCAAGCAGCAGTATATCTAAATTAGCAAAGCAAATGCAACATTACAACTAATATGAGCCAATGTGTAGCAACAAGAAAAATAAATCAATAGTAAAACTGGCTTAATAGAGTAATACAAAGTGAAATTTAGTAGCGCAATGCTTGGCAAACAGCAGCAGCAAATGCAATAATTAATATCTAAACATGACAAAACTCAAACAGAAAAAATAGTACACTAAAGACAACAATGCAGATAAGGGAAATGTCTATTCACATCTTAATGTCTACGTAATTAAATGGTGCACCACAACTTATCCTACAAAATAAATTAAAAAGTACTTGAAAAGAAAATTATGTATGCAGTTCCTGTGAAGGGAAATGCGTTTTTGTGCTCCCTCATTTTTTTGGAAGTATATCATAAAATTATTATTTACTGGATCTGTAGACAGAAAATATTTATATTAGTACATCTATTAATATATAGATATATTATATATATATATATATTATATATATATATATATATAAAGCAACATATGAAACGTTATATCGCTCAACTAGAAAGACAATAGATGTAAAACTTTTCTCATCATTTCATTAGGCATTTTAGTAAATATCATAAATTAAGAGCTCCACAGTGTAATCATATGTTTTCAAGTTTGAGCGTGTCGTATTTGCGATGCTTTCTACAAAGAAATGTCAATAGCGAGGATAATGGCCTCCTTTTTTCTCCACCTGTGCCTCTGAAAGGCACACACTAATGGCTTTTTTTCCAGGTGACCGTTCCTCAGATGGGCCTCCTTTACTGAAATATTTATGGCAGCAGTTTCCACTACTGTGACACTCTCATAAAAAATATAAAAAAATTCAAAGTTTAGAAATTTACATTAGAAGTGTGTAGAAACAAAATCTCATATATATAAGTGTCCAAAAAGTTTTGTCAGCATTGTGGTAACTAACATTCACGTATGTACACACATTTCATAACTCTTGAAGTACGATTCTTGGCTTCCAACATCCTGTTCATAAATCAGAGTCCCTAACCACTATTCCTTATTCCTCTTATTACACATGTACATGTTCATATTCATCAACATGTTTTCAATATTTCATCATAATAAATACATAGCATAATGAGATTCCTCATATAGCATCATCTCAATGGTCATAAACATACCTCAAAAGCATAATACACATCATCGTCGTAATAATAACACCATAACACCTCAGCCAAATCTCAAAAACGTCTTAGCTTTCTGCAATAATTTCAAAACATTAAAAAAATTCTCTGCTCATTTCAATAGTGTCATCTACCTCAAACGTACTTGAAAAATCATGATCCCTTTCCAAATACGTCATTCAGAGCTCTCATAGTATCACAATGGTTCCAAAAAAGTGCAGTGCAGTGCAGAAAACATGCAATTTCATAAGTATGAAATTATCCAACTGTGCAATTGCCTAAACATGTGTCACTGACATAGTAAAAAAAATTGTTTGTTTCTCTGTTAGATAATCAGATAGCTGTGTAATTCTGTGTTAGAGGAACATGGTACCGACGTGAAAAGTTGTATAAGCAAATACCATATTAGCTAGGGCTTCTTGTGCTTGCCAAACACATGGTAAACAAAGTAAGCGTGTACCCCTCTGAGGATTAATGTTCTTATACCCTTAGGTGTTACATATTACAGCAATGGCATGAAATGTTTCACAGAAAACCTTTGTATCATTGTAATACAAAAACCTTTAAACATAAATGTTTTAAGTAAAAAATCAATCACTCAAATACGTGTAATGTAGCGCTAAACAGTACGTCTAGTTGTAAGTCAATCTCTGTCATTATTTAAGGGTAAAACTGTGCCAAGTGTCGTAATTATCATCGTCCATAAGCAAAGTTCTGTAGAAGTCAATGTTCTTACCTCGTAATAAACAAAAGTGAAATACTTTGCCTATAGATATCATATTTATTACGCTTATTGCAGTGACGAAGTAAGTACTGTACTCTAATGTATTGTTGTGCTACGGTAAAGGCTGTCTCATTGTAGCTATACCACAAAAGTTACTACAGAATAATACAGAAAAACTGAGCAGATATAAAACAGATACACCGCAAAAGCAACAATGTAATTTGTGTCACATATTAGTAGCGTCGTAATACAATCGTGTAGCTATCAAAGAAACCAAATGCTAAGTCATCTTTAATCTCACCGAATGTACTTCAAATAAAGAGTATATTTTCAAGTAAACCAAAATAGAGAACAAACTATGTAGTTACCTTAATAGTGTTCAAAAGTAATTTTATATCAGTCCATGATATCCAATATTACAAATTTACTCTTTCTGATGGACACACGTCCAGATCGTCCGCTCTCAAAATTCCGCCATCTCTCTCCCCACATCCACCACTGCTGGCAGCTCACCTCCAACTGCGCAACGCTACGCGCTGTTAACAGCCAACTGCCCGACACTACCATAGCGACTATTTCAACAATGCCCACCAGCCACAGACTGTACACAGCACATCCAGCGATTTTCATACAGAACGCTAGGTGGCGGTGGCGTTACCAATATAAAAACCTAAACAGCCATACCTACATAGTGACTGGCGTATTGTGACGAGCCAGTTGCTCGGCCAACATTGACCATACGTTTTCAATTGGTAAGAGATCTGGAGAATGTACAGGCCAGGGCAGCAGTCCAACATTTTCTGTATCCAGAAAGGCCCGTACAGGACCTGCAACATCCGGTCGTGCATAATCCTGCTGAATTGTAGGGTTTCGCATGAAACGAATGAAAGGTAGAGCCACGGTTCGTAACACATCTGAAGTGTAACGTCAGCTGTTCAAAGTGCCTCTAATGCAAACAAGAGGTGACCGAGACGAGTAACCAATGGCACGCCATACCATCACGCCGGGTGATATGCCAGTATGGTGATGATGAATACACGTTTCCAATCTGCGTTCACCGCGATGTCGCCAAACACGAATCCGACCATCACGATGCTGTAAACAGAACCTGGATTCATCCGAAAAAATGATGTGCACCCAGGTTCATCGTTGAGTCACCATCGCTGGCGCTCCTGTCTGTGATGCAGCGTCGAGGGTAACCGCAGCCGTTGTCTCTGAGCTGATAGTCCATGCTGCTGCAAACGTCGTCGAACTGTTCGTGCAGATGGTTGTTGTCTTACAGACGTCTCCATCTGTTGACTCAGGGATCGAGACGTGGCTGCACGATCCGTTACAGCCAAGCGGACAAGATGGCTGTCATCTCGACTGCTAGTGATACGAGGCCGTTGGGATCCAGCACGGCGTTCCGTATTACCCTCCTGAATCCACCGATTCCATATTCTGCTAACAGTCATTGGATCTCGACCAACGCGAGCAGCAATGTCGCGATACGATAAACCGCAATCGCGATAGGCTACAATCCGACCTTTATCAAAGTCGGAAACGTGATGGTACGCATTTCTCCTCCTTACACGAGGCATCACAACAACGCCTCACCGGGCAACGCCGGTCAACTGCTGTTTGTGTACGAGAAATCGGTTGGAAACTTCCCTCATGTCAGCACGTTGTAGGTGTCGCCACCGGCGCAAACCTTGTGTGAATGCTCTGAAAAGCTAATCATTTGCATATCACAGCATCTTATTCCTGTAGTTTAAATTTCTCGTTGTAGCACGTCTTCTTCATGGTGTAGCAATTTTAATGGCCAGTAGTGTATTATACATTCTTTCCAAGAGAATCAGTGCATGCATCTTATCCAGAGCGGATGTAATATCATTTTGACAAGTGAGATCATATGGCCAAGTACTTTATAGATTTGACTCACTTTTGTGTTCGTTGAATATTCATTTCGTTCTGTCCTCTCCTTCTGGTTGCTTTAGTTTTGTGTCGAACAGTATAAGTTGTAGCGTCTTTAAAATCTGGTGTCACAGGTACAAATTTTTTGCAGCTTAAACTGTAATGCAGACGTGCACGTTATGGGTAAGCACTTGATAATAGCACATCACCGAAATCAGCTGATCGTCCGAAATAAATGGTTGCGATCGTAAGGTCTTTCAATAACAATTTTAACTTCACAAAGCTTCGACTATCACGATTTTTGTCAGGATTCATGACTGAAATTTGGGAAGCTAGGAAATGATCTATACACAGCCATTATTAGGACATTTTTCGGCTGGTCCCGGCGGAGGTTCGAGTCCTCCCTCGGGAATGGGTATGTGTGTTTGTCTTTAGGATAATTTAACTTAAGTAGTGTGTAAGCTTAGGGACTGATGACCTTAGCAGTTAAGTCCCATAATATTTCACACACATTTGAACATTTGAGGACATTTTTATTTTGATGAAAGTTTCACTAGCACACTTTTTAGAAAGATGGAGATACAGGATGTTTCATATTTGGGGTTATATGAGGGGCCGTGACGTACACCAAAAATCACTTTCAGTCTTATGCTTATATTGTATGTTCGAGTGTCTCATTTTAGTCATATGACAAACATTCGAATAGTGAAAGTTAAAAAATTCGAAACGGTCAAACGGATAACAATATTCACTAAAATATATCTCTCCTCGACACATAGATTGGTTTGATGACTTCAGTGATTTACAGTGCGAGGTGTTGTTGTAGGTGGCTTCCTCCGATCTTAGAACTTACTTATCCAGTTTGGTATAGAGCAGCCTACACTTTAACTCGGATCCAGCACGACAAAGCCACTTGGAATTTTTCACATTAACAAGCTATTGTCTTAGGAGAAAGGAGAGTTAAAAGATGGGAATTAATCGTAGTGACCTTTGAGAGTCTAACGTCATACCAGCTGATTATTAGCCTGGCACGTACACATCTAGCTTCGCAGTCGCCATCTTCCCAGTGGTTTAATTACGCGAGCGCATTTACAGGGTGATTATAATGTGGAGGCACGTTAGAAACGAAAACAAAAGAATTAAACTCATGCCTATCTTAACCGGCATAAAATAGTTTTACATTTCACCAGTTACTGCGAAAGATATGACGCTCGTTTACTCGAAATTTCATAACGCAAAGAGCCACGTGCAGTGCTAGCCCTGCAAAGCGGTTCGCGCACTTGGCAACAGCTCTGTTCAGAGAAATCAATTACTCGCAGAAACGGGAGCCTTTCAAGACGAACACTTAATTTCGTTGAAATGTCTGACGAGGAATCTCAAAGCACAAAGGGGAGTGAGGAAGGCGTAGGCCACGCAGCGCCCGCGAGCAGAGGAATGCAGGCGGCGAGCAATTATAAGCGAAGTGGTTTCAGCGCAGCCCTAACGCCCGTCTTTGCATTTCGCCGCTCAATAATTAAAATGGCGCCCACTTCTTTCGCAGAAGCCGGCTAATTGAGAGTCGCCGGGCCATTCCGCGCCATCTCGCGCAGATGGCTTCTGGCAGTGGCTTCCGAATTCCAGAATTAAAAAAAACTTTCTTCTGCGCTACTACGCCCTATCTAAGTTCCGCATTTAATGTTTCGTTACCCTCTGCCGAATTCCTTAACTCAAGAGAAAAAAAGACAGCAGATTAAACATATTTTGTTGCTTTATTATTATTCATGCCTAAGATCTCTGTGATATTCCAGATCCACGAACTTACAAGGGGCGCAGCATGCGCTAAAAAGTACGTTGGCGACATTGTGGCCAATGACTCTGTCGTTCTTACAATGTCTACTGGAGAGTCAGTCATGGACTGCATGTGGCACATGGAGCGTGTGTGAATTCACTCTGCTCGTACCTGCATAAGGGTCTACGGAAGTGCCCCAGAACTAGTCTCGTTTATAAATGACAATAATGTCACATAGTACTAGATTTTGATAACAATGAAATTCTAAATTCAGTTTGGAAAGTATATCGTAAAGGTAAGTTGAACACCGGTGGTAGAGGTCTGTTTATAGCCGTAAAAAGTATAATATCTGTTGAAGTTAGTACATATTCCGAATGTGATGTAATTTGGTTGAAGAAAAGTGTTAACAGTAGATCAGACTTGATCATAGGGTGTTTTTACAGACCTTAAAAAATGGTTCAAATGGCTCTGAGCACTATGGGACTTCACTTCTGAGGTCATCAGTCCCCTAGAACATAGAACTACTTAAACCTAACTAACCTAAGGACATCACAAACATCCATGCCCGTGGCAAGATTCGAACCTGCGATCGTAGCGATCAAACAGTTCCAGACTGTACCGCCTAGAACCGCTCGGCCACCTCGGCCTGCCTTTACAGACCTACTTCTCGGGAATAGTAGTGGCAATACATTTGTGAGGAAACATGGAGAACAGCGTAAATTTCCTGGTCGTGTTATAGTATTAGGTGAAGATTTCAACTCGCCAGATGTAACTAGAAGACAAGTGATTAAGGCTGCTGGTAGTGACGGGGAATTATTTTATACATTCTTTATCCGAAAATTACCTTGAGCAACTAGTGAGATAAACTACCTGTGGGCTTCATATAGCTCTTCTGTTCACCAAACTGTCTCAAAAGTTTCGACTAAGCGTAGAACAAGGAATTAGTGATCATGAGGCCAACATAGCATTATCGGATAGGAACATAGAGAAAGGCGGGAAGATATTTCTGCTCAGCGAGAAAGACAAGAAACAGATTTTGGATTACAATTCCCCAGCATGTGGCTAAGCTACGACTCCGTATTTATTTATTTACACGTCAAGTTCCGTAGGACTCAATTGAGGAGCAAATCTCCAAGGTCGTGGGAAGTGTCAGTACATGAAACTACAACATAAAAGTAATAAGAGATAGAAATAAAATGTTTATGAAACCGAAAAAGTCAATCCATTAGTTTAAGTAAACGTAATCAACAATACAATACGAATCAGCTTAATTTTTCAAGGAGCTCCTCGACAGAAGATAAGGAGTGACCCATGAGGAAACCCTTAAGTTTAGATTTGAAAACGCGTGGATTACTGCTAAGATTTCTGAATTCGTGTGGTAGCTTATTGAAAATGGATGCAGCAGTATACTGCACAGCTTACTAAACAAGAGTTAAGGAAGTCCGATCCAAATGCAGGTTTGATTTCGGCCGAGTATTAACTGAGTGAAAGCTGCTTATTCCCAAGAATAAGCAAGCATTGTTAACAAGAAATATATATATATATATATATATATATATATATATATATATATATATATATATATATATACTCCTGGAAATGGAAAAAAGAACACATTGACACCGGTGTGTCAGACCCACCATACTTGCTCCGGACACTGCGAGAGGGCTGTACAAGCAATGATCACACGCACGGCACAGCGGACACACCAGGAACCGAGGTGTTGGCCGTCGAATGGCGCTAGCTGCGCAGCATTTGTGCACCGCCGCCGTCAGTGTCAGCCAGTTTGCCGTGGCATACGGAGCTCCATCGCAGTCTTTAACACTGGTAGCATGCCGCGACAGCGTGGACGTGAACCGTATGTGCAGTTGACGGACTTTGAGCGAGGGCGTATAGTGGGCTTGCGGGAGGCCGGGTGGACGTACCGCCGAATTGCTCAACACGTGGGGCGTGAGGTCTCCACAGTACATCGATGTTGTCGCCAGTGGTCGGCGGAAGGTGCACGTGCCCGTCGACCTGGGACCGGATCGCAGCGACGCACGGATGCACGCCAAGACCGTAGCATCCTACGCAGTGCCGTAGGGGACCGCACCGCCACTTCCCAGCAAATTAGGGACACTGTTGCTCCTGGGGTATCGGCGAGGACCATTCGAAACCGTCTCCATGAAGCTGGGCTACGGTCCCGCACACCGTTAGGCCGTCTTCCGCTCACGCCCCAACATCGTGCAGCCCGCCTCCAGTGGTGTCGCGACAGGCGTGAATGGAGGGGCGAATGGAGACGTGTCGTCTTCAGCGATGAGAGTCGCTTCTGCCTTGGTGCCAATGATGGTTGTATGCGTGTTTGGCGCCGTGCAGATGAGCGCCACAATCAGGACTGCATACGAGCAAGGCACACAGGGCCAACACCCGGCATCAGGGTGTGGGGAGCGATCTCCTACACTGGCCGTACACCTCTGGTGATCGTCGAGGGGACACTGAATAGAGCACGGTACATCCAAACCGTCATCGAACCCATCGTTCTACCATTCCTAGACCGGCAAGGGAACTTGCTGTTCCAACAGGACAATGCACGTCCGCATGTATCCCGTGCCACCCAACGTGCTCTAGAAGGTGTAAGTCAACTACCCTGGCCAGCAAGACCTCCGGATCTGTCCCCCATTGAGCATGTTTGGAACTGGATGAAGTGTCGTCTCACGCGGTCTGCACGTCCAGCACGAACGCTGGTCCAACTGAGCGCCAGGTGGAAATGGCATGGCAAGCCGTTCCACAGGACTACATCCAGCATCTCTACGATCGTCTCCATGGGAGAATAGCAGCCTGCATTGCTGCGAAAGGTCGATATACACTGTACTAGTGCCGACATTATGCATGCTCTGTTGCCTGTGTCTATGTGCCTGTGGTTCTGTCAGTGTGATCATGTGATGTATCTGACCCCAGGAATGTGTCAATAAAGTTTCCCCTTCCTGGGACAATGAATTCACGGTGTTCTTATTTCAATTTCCAGGAGTGTATATATATACTAAGAGGCCAATGTCAAAATACCGAGACTCTTGAACAGGGGTCGACAAGAAGTTCGTGACCTTACACCATTTATTGCCCGAACCGCCCCTTTCTGGGCCAAAAATATCCCTTTAGCATGGGAAGAGTTACCCCAAAATATAATACCATACAACATAAGTGAATGAAAATATGCAGAGTAGACTAATTTTCGTGTCGAACGATCACTCACTTCAGCTACCGTTCGAATAGTTCTAGGGGACTGATGACCTCAGATGTTAAGTCCCATAGTGCTCAGAGTCATTGGAACCATTTTTTTCAGATTTAGTGGAGCTATAAACGACTACAATTAGAAGTTTAGTTTCACTGCATTCAACTGCCCCTCCACAACATTTAAAGATCTGTTCAGTGCAGTGTCGTGATACGTCTATGGACTCAAATGGAATACTGTTTGTTGCATACATAGCCACTCCCCCACCCCGCAAGGATCTCCTTGGAAAACAGGCAGCTAATCTGTTTCCTTGTAAAGGAAACCTCTGAACTGTCAAATTATTTAAGTGGTGATCCGATATACCAATAATTTCCTAGTCAAGATCTGTAAGCAGTTCACTAACTTTATCTCTAATACCTCTTATATTTTGATGAAATATGCTAATTCCTTCTCTACTTGGAAACATAACAGTATCTGAAGGTGAGCCCTTAGATAGAGGGATTTTTTTTAAGCAGGTATACCTATCAGCTGACTTCAATCTAAGAAAGGTACAGCTCTAACACCAACTACTAGAGGAATTTTTCCATGAGTGATCCCACCACCACCCATTACACTGTCACCTAAAAGTTTTCCAGCCTCCCCTTCCCATAACTACTGAGTGCAGACCGTGCCTAGTCAAGCCCGACCTACTGATAGACCCAACTATCACCACTGAAATGTGACCCATGCCCTCTGCCATCAGCATCCTCTCCAGCCCCATGTTAACGCGCCGAACAGCCGCATTAAGATGAGGTCGATCATGACGCTGAAACAGTTGCAGGAAATGCACATTAGTGCCACCAGTTTGAGTACCTATCTTTACCAGATCACCACCTACTTCATATTCCCCGCCTCATCAAGACTGTTCCCTGCTCAACCCAATATCACTACCTGATCCTGATTCATAAAATTCCTACATAACTCCCCTATGATGTCAGTCACCTGAGGCAACCCTACACTAGGCTTCACAATGTGGGTCTTCCTTGGTCATCGGGGCTTAGTTCGACACGAGACTCATCACTGAAGACAGTTCTAATCCAGTCAATGAGATTCCAAGCCGAAGATGTGTCTAGAGACGTCCTGGATAGCGATGCGATACCAACCTGACTGTCGACCGCCATACGGCCCGACACCCAAATGTGATGGTCTGGGGTGTCATTTATTTTCGTTGCAGGACCCCTTTCGTTGTTATCCACGGCAGCCCTGCAGCACAGCGTTACGTCGACGATATTATGCGTCCCATTTTGTTGCCCTTCACGACAAGCTACCTTTGCAAGATAGTGCCCTTTCACATACGGCGAGAGTTTCTGCTACTTGTCTTCCTGCTTGCCAAGCCCCACCTAGACCAGCAAGGTCACCGGATCTCTTCGGAGTTGAGAAAGTTTGGAGCATTATGGGCAAGGCCCTCCAACCTTCTCGGAATTTTGCCTATCTAATGTCCCAGTTGGAAAGACTTTTCCACGATATCCTTCGGAAGGTCATCCAACAACTCCATCAAATAACACCAAGCTGAATAGCTGCTTGCATAAGTGTAGAGGTGGACCAATGCGTATTGAACTGCTCTATTTGTGAAGCTCATTCTCTTGAATAAGTCATCTAATTTTTTTGAAATTGTAGTCATTTCTTTGTCTGTACTTGTACATCACGTCTACCGAATCCATCCTTCCGATAATCCCTTCGATATGAGTCGTTTCTTTATATCTTATAGTGCATGTATGACAGCACCTGTATTCACGTCTTTAGCGGCGTTTCGGTAGCTTCCACCCAACGGTGCATTGCTTGGAGACGATTTCATGTCCCCTAGGATTAGACGGATCACCCTAGAACGGACAACATCTGTTTTACGCAAAGCAGATTTCGGTTTGTTGACGTATACGATGCTTCCGTAGTCGAAGAGAGAGCGGATCAAGATCATATACATAGTCAACAGTATCGTCGGGTTCGCTTTCAATCAGATACCCGGATCTGCTCTTAATATAATTGTGCTCTTTTCCTCCTTGCTTATTAGGTATTTAGTGTCACAAGTCCACGGTAGTTTTCAGTCTAACTAGATTGCAAGTAGTTTAGCAAACGATTGTAAGGAAAATTTGAATGGGCGAAGCCAGCATGTGATACTTTAGTTAGTCAGTCTCTCCTTCCATCATCCACAAGCAACGAATGCTACAAGTCATTATTGGTGTACTCGAGAACTCTACCCACGTGGATTTTTGCGGCCACACTAAACACCCACGCACTGACTTTTAACATGTGACACGTGTTTCCTCGAGGTTCCGCCACAGTTTACTCCTAACAGTGTCGTCGTGGCACAATGTTTTACGTGGATGTGGAAGATTCGTTAACTTTTGCACATGAGTGTAAATTCAACAAAATAGCTTTTCGGCCGAACCACAGCTTATTTTTTATTTCATGGGGCACTGTGATCTCGTCATATTAGCATCGACCAAGTTTACATTTAATGAATGATAAATAAAAATAATTATTGCGTACATTGACAAAGGGTACCAACATCGCATTAGAATAATTTCAAACTGCTAATGGTCATTAGGAAACTGGACGTTTCGGAGTGTTGACGTTCCAAAAAGAGGAAAATAATAGTCGTACTTCTTTCTACACAAGTCACACTCAACGACAGGAAAAGTAGAATATGACAAACTATAGATTTTACAGAGGTGTAACGATGATCATTGTTTTCGAGCATTCGATCGTACACACTAAACCATAGACCTGTTCTAGTCTCTCCAGCGCTTGAAACTTAGGATTTTGTATTTGTCTGGATTGTGAGGCACAAGTAGAGAAAGAGATCTGAAACTGTACTATGTTTCACCATTAGCCCTTCTATCCTTTCTTGCGACGCAATGTTTGGAGAACGTTGTAACTAGTAGAGACATCTAACGTTTGAGATCCATGTGGTATGTACCGAGTACTTATCTGCTGTTTGATATTAATATTTATGAAATTTATTGTCGGTACGTCGAGGAACACAGACACATTAAACACCCGAATACACAGCCTTTATGTTCCACAATAATATTTATTTATTTACTGATTTATTGATTGATTGATTTATTTATTTCTTTATTTAATAGTTAGTTTATTTAATAGTTCGTTGTGATCGGCTTTCGCTTTTCTAGGCCACCACCAGATAATATAATATGAACCGGCTTTCGATTTCTTTGTCATCGTAACACAAATCAGTCTGTTAATATTATATTATCTGGTGGTGGCCTAGAAAAGCGAAAGCCGATCACAACGAACTATTAAATAAACTAACTATTAAATAAAGAAATAAATAAATCAATCAATCAATAAATCAGTAAATAAATAAATATTATTGTGGAACATAAAGGAACTTATTGTCTGTTCTACGAGATTATGGAATAGGAGGCAAACTTCTGCAAGCAATTGAAGGTCTTTACATGGATAGTCAGGCAGCAGTTAGAGTTGACGATAAATTGAGTTCATGGTTCAGAGTAGTTTCGGGGGTAAGACAAGGCTGCAACCTGTCTCCACTGTTGTTCATATTATTTATGGATCGTATGTTGAAAACAATAGACTAGCTGGGCGAGATTAATACATGTGAACTCAAAATAAGCGGTCTTGCATATGCCGATGACTTAGTTTTGATGGCAGATTTGATTGAAAGTTTGCAAAGTAATATTTCAGAGCTAGATCAGAAATGTAAGGACTATGGTATGAAGATTAGCATCTCCAAAACGAAAGTAATGTCAGTGGGAATGAAATATAAACGGATTGATTGCCAAATAGGAGGAACAAAGTTAGAACAGGTGGATGGTTTCAAGTACTTAGGATAAATACTCTCACAGGATGGCAACATAGTATAAGAACTGGAAACGAGGTGTAGCAAAGCTAATGCTCAGCTACGATCTACTCTCTCCTGCAGGAAGGAAGTCAGTACCAAGACTAAGCTATCTGTGCACCGTTCAATCTTTCGACCAACTTTGTTGTATGGGAGCGAAACCTGGGTGGATTCAGGTTACTTTATCAGCAAGGTTGAGGTTACGGATATGAAAGTAGCTAGGATGATTTCAGGTACTAGTAGATGGGAACAATGGCAAGAGGGTGTCCACAATGAGGAAATCAAAGAAAAACTGGGAATGAACTCTATAGATGTAGCAGTCAGGGCGAACAGGCTTAGATGGTGGGGTCATGTTACACGCATGGGAGAAGCAAGGTTACCCAAGAGACTCATGGGTTCAACAGTAGAGGGTAGGAGGAGTCGGGGCAGACTAAGGAGATGGTACCTGGATTCGGTTAAGAATGATTTTGAAGTAATAGGTTTAACATCAGAAGAGGCACCAATGTTAGCACTGAATAGGGGAGCATGGAGGAATTTTATAAGGGGGCTATGCTCCAGACTTAACGCTGAAAGGCATAATCAGTCTTAAATGATGATGATGATTTATTGCAGGTAACGTATGAATAAAACATGCTTCAAAATAAAGGATCTTATTCATCATAACTATTAACCTTGTCGATTAAATTTGTATCAAGTTTCCAGGTGCATGAAACTTGGTTCGATGTGCTAACCAGTTTTTACATAGATGTGCTACAGTAAGCTCATAACTTTATGCACCCTTACTTCTTTATCTTTTCCCAGTACACAAACTCAGACTGTTAGCAACTTCATACGTGTTTCTACACGAAAGTAACAACGATGGTTTCTTTAGACGAATCAAGACTACGCTCTACAGCGAAGAGCGTTTAGGGTTCAGTTACTTCGTTTCGGTCCAGTTGAGGGCCTACGAGAGGCCTGCTAAACTCGACTAACTTATCTCCAACTTTTATTGTTTTCCGTTCTGCACAGCTGGCTCACCCGGTAAAGTCGTTAGCGGAACAAAAGCGAACACAGGCCTTCTCGCCGACTTCTCGCTGTCAGGGAAAAAGCACGAGGAAAGCCTTCACTGTCTGCGCTACTTTGGCCGCGTTCGCAGACCGAGGCTCTCCACGAAAGTTTACGTGCGTGGCAAGTGTGCCGACAGTGTGCGTCAGAACTGCCACTCATCAAATCTGATTAACGTAGCACCGGGTATCAGAACATCGTATGGCGTACGCTGAATAACGAAAGGCAGTACACACAGGAACGGAAGAAACACATCCTTTAGAAGATACAATAAATTTACTCAAAACCATCAACGTATCGTATTAGTAAAGACTAGTCGTAATTTGCGATTCTTGTTGTCTAATCAGCCTTTTGACTGATTTGATGCAGCCCGCCACGAATACCTCTGTTGCCCCTGCCTCCACACCTCAGAATAACAATTGCACCCGACTTTATCATTTCTTTAATGAATATAATCCAGTCGCTCTCTTCTCGTGCGTCGTTTACGCTGTACACATCCCTCAAGTACCGGGTGGTTACAATTACAGTGCAGCTACTCTCAGAGGTCCAGTGTAGGCTGTAATTATCGTACGGCAGCGAAGCTTGGAAGGTATTCTAATGCGTTAATGCGAAACTGATTATCCGCAAAAAATTAGTTCCAGTTCTGGTCACGAACTGCAAATGTGGCATTGTGAATTCAAGAAAGACTTATATGAATGTTTCCATGTGTAATAGATTAGGAACACGACGTGTGTGAGAAGGTCATACAAGTGAGAAAGCCATAATGTTAATTTCATTATTAAACACCACTTACATAATGCCCCCCCCCCCCCATGAACCACTGACGTTGTCGTGGTGGGTAGGCTTGCGTGCCTCAGCGGTACAGATAGCGGTAATGAAGGTGTAACCACAGTTATCTATTGAGAGGCCAAACAAACGTGTGGTCAATAAAGAGTGGCAGCAGCCTTTTCAGTAGCTGCAGGAGCAACAATCTCGATGATTGACTGACCTGGCCTTGTAACATCAATCAAAACGAATAGAAAATTTAAAAAGGAAAATGGGTAGGTTAAAGTTAGATATAGAGGGAATTAGTGAAGTTCGGTGACAGGAGGAGCAAGACTTCTGGTCAGGTGAATACAGGGTTATAAATATAAAATTAAATGACGGTAACGCAGGACTGGGTTTAATAGGAACGCAGCTAAGCTCCTACGAACAGCATAGTGAACGCACTATTATAGCCAAGATAGACACGAAACCCACGCCTACCACAGCAGTACAAGTTTATATGTCACTAGCTTCACAGATAATGAAGAGATTGAATAAATGTATGATGCGATAAAGGAAAGTATTCAGATAGTTAAGGGAGACGAAAATTTGATAGTCATGGGGGACTGGAACGCGATTGTAGGAAAAGGAAGAAAGGAAAAGGAGTAGGTCAGTATGAACTGGGGGTAAGCAATGAAAGTGGAAGCCGCCTGGTAGAATTTTGCACAAAACATAACTTAATGACAGCTACCACTTGGTTTAAGAATCATGAAAGAAGGTTGTATACACGGAAGAGTCCTGGAGACACTGGAAGGTTTCACATAGATTATATAATGGTAATACAGAGATTTAAGAACCAAGTTTTAAATTGTAAGACATTACAAGGGGCAGACGTGGACTCTGACCACAATTTATTGGTTATGAAATGTAGATTAAAACTGAAGAAACTGCAAAAAGGTGGGAATTTAAGGAGATAGGACCTGGATGAACTGACAGAACCAGAGGTTGTGGCGAGTTTCAGAGGGAGTATTAGAGTACGTTTGACAAGAACAGCGGAAACAAATACAGTAGAAGAAGAATGGGTGACTTTGAGAGGAAATAGTGAAAGCAGCAGACAATCAATTAGGTGAAAGACGAGGGCTAGTATAAATCCTTGGGTAACAGAAGAGATATTGAATTTAATCAGTGAAAGGAGAAAATATAAAAATGCACTAGATGAATCAGGCAAAAAGGAATACAAATGTCTCAAAAATGAGATAGAGAGGAAGTGAAAATGACTAAGCAGGGATGGCTAGAGGGCAAACATAAGGGTGTTGCAGCTTATACCTAAAGGGGTAAGGTAGATACTACAGAAAAATTAAAGAGACCTGTGGAGAAAAGAGAACCACTTGTATGAATATCAAGAGCTCATATGGATAACCATTTCTAGACAAAGAAGGGAAGGCAGAAAGGGGGAAAGAGTATTCAGAGGTTCTATACAAGGGCGATGTGCTTGAGAGCAATATTATGGAAATGGAAGAGGACGTAAATGAAGATGAAATGGGAGATACGATAATGCGTGAAGAATTACATAGAGCTGTGAAAGATATAAGTCAAAAGGAGGCCTCAGGAGTGGACAATATTTCATCAGAACTACTGATAGCCTTGGGAGGGCCAGCCCTGACAGAACTCTACCATCTGGTGAGCAAGACGTATGAGACAGGCGAAATATCCTCAGACTTCAAGAAGAATATAATAATTCAAGTCCGAATAAAGCAACTGTTGACAGGTGTGAAAACTAACGAACTATCAGTTTAATAAGTCACGCCTGCAAAATACTTATAAGAATACTTTACAGATAAATAGAGAAACTGGTAGAAGCGGACCTCGGGGAAGATCAGTTTGGATTCCGTAGAAATGTTGGAACACGTGAGGCAATACTGATCCTACCACTTATCTTAGAAGATAGATTAAGGAAAGGCGAAGCTAGGTTTCTAGCATTTGTAGACTCAGAGAAAGCTTTTGACAATGTTGACTGGAATACTCTCTTTCAAATTCTGAAGGTGGCAGGGGTAAAATACAGGGAGCGAAAGGCTATTTACAATTTGTACAGAAACCAGATGGCATTTACAAGAGTCGAAGGGCATGAAAGGAAAGCAGTGGTTGGGAAGGGAGTGAGACATTGTTGTAGCCTACCTCCGATGTTATTCAATCTGGATATTGAGCAAGCAGTGAAGGAAGCAAAAGAAAAATTTGGAGTAGAAATTAAAACCCACGGAGAAGAAATAAAAAGTCTGAGGTTTGCCGACGTTATTGTAATTCTGTGAGACAGCAAAGGGCCTGGAAGAGCAACTAAACGGAATGGACAGTGTCTTGAAAGGAGGATATAAGATGAACGTCAACAAAAGAAATACGAGGCTAATGGAATGTAGTCAAATTAAATCGTGATGCTGAGGGTATTACATTAGGAAATGAGACACTTAAAGTAGTAAAGGAGTTTTGCTATTTGGGGAGCAAAGTAACTGATGATGGTCGGAGTAGAGAGGATATAAAATGTAGACTGGGAATGGCCAGGAAAGCGATTCTGAAGAAGAGAAATTTGTTAAAATCGAGTATAGATTTAAGTGATACATGACGATAGTATCTGTTCCCGAAAGAACAGTTACCGTAGATGACCATGCAGCTTTGCTAGAAATGAAACGACAATTAAATGGACACCCTACTTCATTAGGGACATGTTGAAAATGTGAAGTACATCAACGCCTGTTTGCAGCTAGGGTGTCCATTTAATTATCGTTTCATTTGTAGCAAAGCTGCGTGGTCATCTACGGTAACTGTTCTTTCGGGAACAGATACTATCGTCATGTATAGTTGAAATATGGCTTCCCGGCCATTGACTTTCTTGTGCAAACGCACACACTATGCCCGAACTCGTACGGGACTTGGTAGATTAATCTGCCACGAGTAATGAGTATGATGGGCAAACATCTCTTAGGCGCACTACGAATGTAGTGATGTGGACATGTTGGGAATGTGGGTCTCACGGGGAGCGTGCAAGGGGTAAGTCCCTTCAGTCGCGCCATCCTCTGTACCCTTGGTGGCTCTGATGGATAGAGCGTCTGCCATGTAAGCAGGCGACCCCAGGTGCGAGTCCCGGTCGGGGCACACATTTTCAACATGTCCCTAATGAAGTACATCAACGCCTGTTTGCAGCTAGGGTGTCCATTTAATTATCGTTTCATAGATTTAAGTGTCAGGAAGTATTTTCTGAATGTATTTATATGGAGTGTAGCCATGTATGGAAGTGTAACATGGACGATAAACAATTTAGGCAAGCAGAGAATAGAAGCTTTCGAAATGTGGTGCTACAGAAGAATGTTGGAGATTAGATGGGTAGATCACGTAACTAATGAGGAGGTACTGAACAGAATTGGAGAGGAGAGTAATTGGTGTCACAACTTGACTAGAAGAAGGGATCGGTTGGTAGTACATGTTCTGAGGCTTCAAGAGATCACCAATTTAGTGCTGGAGGGCAGTGTGGAGGGTAAAAATCGAAGAGGCAGAGCAAGAGATGAATACGCTAAACTGATTCAGAAGGATGTATGTTGCAGTAGTCATTCGGAGATGAAGAAGGCCGGCCGGAGTGGCCGAGCGGTTCTAGGAGCTACAGTCTGGAACCGCACGACCGCTACGGTAGCAGGTTCGAATCCTGCCTCGGGCATGGATGTGTGTGATGTCCTTAGGTTAGTTAGATTTAAGTAGTTCTAAGTTCTAGGGGACTGATGACCTCAGAAGTTAAGTCCCATAGTGCTCAGAGTCATTTGAACATATTTTTTTTTTTTTTAGATGAAGAGGCTTGCACAGGATAGAGTAGCACGGAGAGCTGCATCAAACCAGTCTCTGGAGTGAAGACCACAACAACACAATGTGTTCAATATGAGCACCGGAGACGTGAACAAACAGTTGCTCGTAGCAGTTCGGACGGAACCTGAGCAACGTGTTTCTGTATATTGGCCTTTGGATCAGATAGAGACCGAATATGTTCCTGGAAAAAGCTTTCTTTTCGATATCCCCAGAGCCAAATGTCACATGGATTCAGGTCAGTTGATCTTGCAGGCCATGCGTCTGGAAAACCTCTCGAGACAACACATTCGTAGAAGGGTTGCATCTTTCAGTGGCCGAGCGACACGAGGTGTCGCCTACCTTGCATGGAAGGAGTGGTTTCCACACAGCTGCGCTCTTCCAAATAACGGATCATATACTGTACGAGGAGGTCTCGATAACGTTCAGACGTCACGGTACTCCTGGCACGTCCTCTGGGGGTATTCTTTTCAAAGAAGAACGGAACGAGAATTAAGGCGCTTGTGAAGCCAAATCACACAGCCACACGCAGCGAGTGCACTGACTCTTCGCTCACAACACGAATTTTGACACTGTCCGAAAGTGGGACGTTCTGCATATTCACTGCACCATGTAGTGCAAAATGTGACTCGTCATTTCTTAGCTTACTGCCCGCCCACATGTCATCAACTTCGATCCGTGCCAGAATCCGAAGAGCAAATTCAGAACGTCGTATGGCTGCCAGTGTAAGACAGGTCGCAAAACTTTCCGTACTGCTGACCATTTGATGGACAGTTCTCGTGACACAGCTCGAACACTACCACCTCCCCGGGCACGTGCTGCATGCTCAGATACATAACAGCAACCTCGTCATTAACATCCACCGCGATAGGACGCCTTAATCTTCCAGGTGCCACAGCAAGCTCACGTGTGTTTTCGAATTTCATTGTCCTCTTCTTTAAAACATTTAATGACATCAGGCCTCTCCTCAGGCCTTTCATCGGCGATACTCTCTCAATGTAGCACTGTAACTGTTGCTGTTCACATAAAACACTTTCGCGGACAGCACACGGGCTCCCTTCTCGATAGCCATTCTGTTCACTCACGTGTCAGTTTTTCAAATGGTAGCGTGGATATATACAGTGTGGAGCGCCAGAGTTGCACCTGGCGGCCAAAATTGGAGTTAATTATTTTTCCTGTGTACATCAGTTTCGCATTAACGCATTAGCATATCTAACAAGTTTCGTTGCCATACAGTAGTTAGGGCCAACAATGAACCTCCATGAGTAGGTGCACTTTAATTATATCCACCCAGAAGCATGGATGTTACTCCTTCATGTTGTAACACATGCCCTACCATACTGTTCCTTCAAGCCACTGTTTGCCACATGTTCCTCTCATTGCGGATTCTACAGAGAACCTCCTCATTCCTTAGCACTCCGTCTAATTTCTGACATCCTTCTACAGCACCGTATTCCAAATACTTAGGTTCTCTTCTTTTTCGATTTTTTCACAGTCCATGATTCGCTAAATTACAATTATGTGTTCCAAACGTACATTCCCAGATACCTATTCCTCAAAATAAGGTCGATGTTTGTTAGCAGAAGATTTCCTTTGGCCAAAAATATCCTTTTGGCTTGTGCTATTCTACTTTCTACGACTTTCTTGCTCCATTCGTCATGTGTTGTTTTGCGTCCAAGGTAACACAGTTCCTTAACTTCGTCTGCTTCGTGGTCATGTTTTTGATGTTAATTTTGCAGCTAATCACATTTTCCCTGTTCGTCATTACTTTCGTCTTTTTCCTATGACCTTTCAGTTTATATTCTATATCTATTAGACTGTTCATTTCATTTAGAAAATCCTATAAACCTACTTTACATTCATTGAGGATGGCAAAGTCATTAGCCGATTTTTTATTTCTTTTTTTATTTTATACGTCTATATCCGTAGGACTAAATTGAGGAGCGAATCCCTAAGGTCACTTAACGTGTCAGTTCATGAAATAACATAAAACTAATAACAGATAAAATAAAATGTTTATGAAGCCAAAAAGAGGCAAGCCATAACTTTATGTAAACGCAATCAACAATATAACATAGATATCAGCTTCATTTTTCAACGAACTACTCGACACAATAGAAGAAGTGATCCATAAAACGCGTCGCTTACTGCTGAAATTTTTGAATTCTTGTGGTAGTTTCAAAACGGATGCAGCAGGATACTGCATGATTCTGCATGCTTCTCTCCACAAGAGTCAAGGAAGTACAATCCAAATACAGATTGGATTTCTTCTGCCAAGTATTAAATCAGTGAAAGTTGCTAATTTTTGGGAATAAGCTTATATTGTTGACAATAAACGACATTAAAATGTGTATTTATTTATTTATTTGAGAATGGGAAGAGTCTTCCCAAAATATGATACCATATATCATAAGTGAATGAAAATAAGCAAACTAGACTACTCTTCATGACGAACTATCACGTACTTCATATAGTGCTCTGATAGTGAAAATGGCAGCATTAAGTATTTGAACAGATCCTGAACATGGGATTTCCATGAGAGTTTAACATCTATCTGAACACCCAGAAATTTAAGTATTCAGTTTCACTGATCATATGCCCATTTTGTGAAATGTCAGGTTTTGTTGAATTGTGTATTATAAACTGCAAAAACTGAGTCTTACTGTGATTTACTGTTGGTTTGTTTTCTATAAGCCATGAACCTATGTCGTGAATTGAAGTATCTGGAAAGAGTCAATGTTGCACACAACATCCTTTACTACCGAGCTGGTGTCATCAGCAAAAAGAAATATTTTAGAACTACCTGTAATAGTAGTTGGCATCTCATTTACATAAATAAGGAAGAGGAGTGGCCCCAACACTCATCCCTGGGGCACCCCCTTTGACCATGCCCCACTCGGACCCCACATCACAGTCATTCTCAACACTGTGAATAATGACCTTTTGTTGTTTGTTGTTAAAGTAAGAGGTCAACCAGTTGTGAGCTGCTCTTCGTAATCCATAATGGTCCTACTTCTGGAGCAATACCTTGTGATCAACACAGTCAAGTGCCTTAGTTAAATCAAGGAAGATCTCTAGCGTTCGAAACATTTTGTTTAATCCAACCAGTACCTCACATAGAAAAGAGAATATAGCATTTTCAGTTGTTAAGCCATTTCTAAATCTGAACTGTACATGTGATATAAAGTGTATGTGATATAAAGTGGTCCATTATCCTTACACACACTGCCTTTTCAATAACTTCAGCGAGCATTAATGGCATAGAAATAGTCTCAAATTGTCTACATTATCCCTTTCTCTCTTTTTATAAAGCGACTTTATTTTAATTGTTCAGGAAAATTTACAAATATGGCTAAGTACAGGGCTAACATGTGCAACACAGTACTTTAATATGCTGCTAGACACTCAGTCATGTCTACGAAAGTCCTTAGCGTGCAATGATTTGATTATTGACTAAATCTCCCCCTTGTCAGTAATACAGAGGAGTGTTTCAGACATCAATCTCAGCAAGGCGTTTTCCAAGAGAGTTATATGATTCCCTGTATAAAGTTGAAACGTCCCATTAGAAAAATTATACATGACTGTGCTTAAACTGACACACAATATTTTTTGGCGCAACGCAATCTGACTTTCAAAAATCCCTACAAAAGAATGGCCCTGACTAACATTAACCTATACCTTTCACAAATCACTTACCTTAGAAAAATCCTCGATACTCGAACTACTGCAATACAGCGAGTGCCACTACTGCCAGCTAAATAAAAGATTCAAACTACTGAAGGCACTAACTACTGATAGGCATAGTTAGCAAATGAAAGATTTTGATAGAGAGCAAACAATGTATTTGCCTCAATAGTGTTCAAAAGTCATTATATAAGTTCATGGCTTTCAGTCTTACAAATTTACTGTCTGTGTCCAAAACTGCGCCATCTCACTCCCCACATCCACCACTGCTGGCAGCTCACCTCCAACTGCGCAACGCTATGCGCTGTTAACAGCCAACAGCCCAACACTGCAATAGCGAATATTATAACAATACCACCCAGCCACAGACTGCACCCAGATTTTCATACAGAGCGCTACGTGGCGTTATCAATAAAAAAAACTATACAGCCTACTTACATAGCCCCCATGCTCGCCACAAAAAAATTTTACAAATTGTTTTGGGCACTGGCCAATATAGAGATGAAACATTTTTTCATACTACAATAACAAAGATATCAAATGCACATAGTTATTGATACAATGTTGGTCAAAAGCTAAAATTTTCTCATAGTCCATAAAGACAGTCCTGATCATTCATCTCTGTAAAATTGCAGTGTTTTTCTCAAAGTCTGAGCATTAAAGAAAATGCACACGGAAATAGTGGATTTCCATGCAGTGTTGAAGGAGTAGTGTTGTCCTTCCAACGGAAACACAGTGCTGACTCTTGACATGTAGACAGGTAATGGGCCACAACAGAACAAACCCACAGCAAAGTCAGTCGAAATTCTGAAGAATATTGGTAGGTAGGTCATCACAGAGCAGACCACTCTAGTCCTGTTAGAGATAACGGTATTGGTGGGCCACCAGAGGTGCAGACCCACTGCATTCCTTGTAGAAATAATGGTACTGATGGGTCATCAAAGGTGTAGACCCACTGTAGTCCTTGTAGAGATGGCCAGCAGCCATCTGATGCGACTGTGCAGGTGCACAATCACCATCGAAGAGTCTTGCGGAGAATATAGGAAGTCCATATACCACCACTTGTGCACTCATAAAGTTTTTGGAATTGTCCTTAGAACCAGCAATGCTGTTAATCAGTCCCTTGCTGAATTATTAACACATGTGCAAACACTATCAGTCCCAACTTCTTACATATTGTGCATATACTATGAGCAACAGAAGCGTGTGCACTGAAATGAATGCTTACAAGTTACTTAATTTTATAACATGAGAATACAATTACAAAGATACAGAAAACATCATTAAAACATAATAATACAGATAACATTTGTAGTAATACAGGCTTTACAAAACAATAGAAATAAACATATACATCAGTGTTACAGGAATTATGACACAAATAAATATATGAAAGATCAGAATAACTTTTGAAACATCAACTTCACATGAGCATTAAAACAAAACAGAATAAATAATGTCTAAGCATATTTACAAGGTAAATAACATATTATCATAAAAATTCCACAACATAAATCTTATTAGCTAAACACATACAGACAGGAAAAACACAAATTCACATAGTGTAATAACACAAAAATACAGGACAGGGTTTGTTTTCAGTGTAACATTTGGTACTGCAGTCCAACCCAAAACTTCATTCCATAGATCTTTCATCTTATTCCAACATTTGTTTCCACCAAAAAATCCTATCCAAGCATGTTTTCTGTATTTATATGTTCACATATATATTACCTCATTATTAGTTTTCCATTATCTTATCATTTATTTCAAGGAAGTCCTACCTAAACCTGTTGTCCCTAAACCCTACTTTTTTGTTCATATCCTCTTTCAAAATTCTTTTTTGGCCAAACCATTTTCTTATAGCTTTTCAATGCATTTCTTCCAATTCATCACAACTCGTTCTCTCATATAGCCTACCCCATCTTAAGCTAACTTAAATCTACTGAGCTCAGATGTATAAACTAAGGGACGAGGCAATGCAGCAGCACAAAACAATTAACGCAAACACCAATGACAAAAATATGTAAATTAGCAAAGCAATTACAATATTACAACTAATATAAGGCAATGCACAGCAAACAAGAAAAATAAATCCGTAGTAAAACTGGCTTAAGAGAGTAATAGAAAGTGAAATTTAGTAGCACTATGCCTGACAAGCACAAGCAGCAAATGCAATAACTCATATCTAAACATGACAATGCTCAAGCGAAAAAATGTTACAGTAAAAATGGCCATGTTTAATACCTATGTCACATTTTAACACTAGAGTGATGCATCACGAGAACTTACTCTAGCAGACAAGTTACCAAGTCACTGACAATAATTATGTATGCAATTCCTGTGAAGTGGAAATGTCTTTTTGTACTCCCTCGTTTTTTTGGAAGTAATCATAAAATTATTATTTACTGGATCTGTAGGCATAAAATATCTATATTAGTACATCTATTAATTTTTATTTTAACCAATGTTGCAGAGCAGCTAGAAAATAGATATTAAACGAAATAAGCAATCTCTCAACTAGAAAGACAATAGATGTAAAATGTGTCTCATCCTTTCATTTCGCATTTTAGTAAATATCATAAATTAAGAGCTCCACAGTGTAATCATATGTTTTCAAGTTTGAGCTTGTGACATTTGCGATGCTTTCTACATAGGAATGTCAATAGCTAGGATAATGGCCTCTTTTTTTTCTCCACCTGTGCCTCTGAAAGGCACACACTAATGGCCTTTTTTCAGGTGACTGTCGCGCAGCTGGGTGCCCACGACACATTACGTGAAGGTGGTCACTTAACTTTCTCACCGAAATATTTATGACACCAGTTTGCACTACAGTGACAGTCTCACATAAAAATTTTACAGGTCGAGAATATTCGTTGCAAATGTGTAGAAACAATATCCCGTAAATATAAGTGTCCAAAACATTTTCGCTGGCATTGTGATACATTCACGCATTTACACGCAATTCATAACTCTTACAATATTTCATCATAATAAATATGTAGCATAATGAAATTATTAGCTTATTGATCATAAACATACCTCAACAGCATAATACACATTGTCATCGTAATAATAACATCATAACAGATCAATCACATCTCAAAATCGTCGCAGCTTTTTCAATAATTTGAAGACCTAAGAAAAATTCTCTGCTCATTTCAATACTGTCATCTACCTCAAACCTAGTTTAAAAATCATGATCCCATATCAAATACATCATTCAAAGCTCTCATAATATCACAATGGTTCCGAAAAAATATGATCATTTCACAAAGTACAGACAAAATACAATTTCTTAAGTGTGAAGTTATCCAACGGTGTAATTACGTAAACATCTGTCACTGATGTAAAATAAATGTTTGTCTCTTTCAGTTAAATGATCAGATAGCTGTGTAATTTATGTGTTAGAGAAATATGGTACCGATGTGTAAAGTTGTATAAGCAAATACCATATTGTGCTTACCAAACACATGGTACACAAAGTAAGCTTGTACCCCCCTGAGGATTAATGTAATTATACCCACAGGTGTTACAGATTACAGCAATGGAATGAAATGTATCACGGAAAACTTTCATTGTAATTAAAAAATCTTGAAAAATAAATGGTTTAAGTACAAAATTAATCACTCAAATGCTTGTCCTGTAGCGCTAAATGAACAGCCAACAGCCCAACACCACAATAGCGAATATTACAACAATGCCACGCAGCCACAGACTGCACACAGCACAGCCAGTGATTTTCATACAGAGCGCTACGTGGCGTTACCAATAAAAAAACCTATACAGCCTACTTACAAAGTATGTTTTTATTTAATTCACCAGCAATGCCTATAAAATGTTTGTTAAATACTGAGCATATGTATGACTTAGTAACAGAAATATTTTTCTACGAACTGAATGTATATTGTCGACTTTGTGCTGCTGACCAGACACTTTCTTCTCAACTCACCATCTAATTTTAATTTTATCCTGTGACTTAGCTATTCTGTTTGCGTTCCATATTTTCTTTGCCTTTATAATAACACTTTTAAGCGCCTCACAACACTGTTTGTAATGGTCTGCTGTAGCTTGATCTGACTACCTCAAATACTTTGATATAATTTCCACTTTGTCCTACATGACATCCTTATCCGACTAGTCAACCACCCAGGCTGCCTTTTACATCTAGTACCCTGTGCAGGACATTCGAATGGAAAGTAACTCTCAAAGAGCATGAGAAATGTGATAAGGAGAGCATTATATTTATCGTCTATGTTAGTGGCACTACAAACATCCTGCCACTCTTGTTCCTTAACGAAGTTTAAAAAACTCTGTATTGCCGCAGGATTAGCTTTTCTACATAGTTTGTAAATATATATAAGATTTGTATGAGTACAAAAGCGTTTTAGTGTTAAAATTTCTGCATCATGGCCTGTAAGGCCAGCCACTATTTTACTAACAGAATGCCCATCTAATAATTAAGAAAGAATAAAAGTATTGTATGTGGCTGTGCTACTGTTCCCCTGCAGCCTTGTTGGAAAAAAGACGGTTTGTATCAGCTCGTATGAATTTAGGAGATCTACCAACGTCCTTTTTCTTGCACAATTACATACAAAATTAATATAAAATTAATATTTATGTCACCACATGTAACTAATTTTTCGTACTTCCTATAAAGTGGAAGTAGATAATCTTATTACTGACATCACTTGAATCTGAATTTTGACGCGTTCCTGAACTATTATTTTATTTTCGTCATTGCTTCTTCGATGGATAGATTAAACAGTAATGACGAAATACTCCATCACAGTTTAAGATCCTTTTTAATCAGAGCACTCCATTCTTGGTCTTCCATTCTTATTGTTTGTTGCTCCCTTTTTGATGTTATACATATTCAGTATTACCCGTTGTTACCTACACCTTACTCCAATTTTCTCTCAAAATTTCGACTTCTTGCACCACTTCAGTTTGTCGGACTCTTTTTCTAGATTGACAAATCTTATGTGCTTATCGTGATTTTTCTTCAGTCTTGCTTGCACTATAAAGCGCAACGTCTGAATTGCCTCTCTGGTGACTTTACCTTTCCTAAAGCCAAACTTATCGACATTTACGAGAGTACTGGTTTTCATTTTCATTCTTCACTACGTAATTCTTATCAGAAACTTGAATGCATGAGCTTTGAGGCTGATTGTGTGATACTTATGTCACTTATCTGCCCTTGATATCTACAGGAATGTATGGATGATATCCTTTCAAAAGTCTAATAGTACGTCTCCAGCCTCATAGATTCTACACACCAACTTGAACTATTTGTTTGCCGCTTCCCCCAATGATTTTAGAAATATTTAGTAATATTATCCCTCCCTGCTGCCTTCCTTAATCGAAAGTCTTCCAAGTCACTGTTAAACTCTGACTGCAGTTCTGTATCCCGTACGTCTTCCATTTTGACGTCCATTTCTCCGTGTTTCACGTCATCAGACAAAACCTGTGGCGTTGTTCTTCAATGTACTCTTTCCATATACCAACAGCCTGCTCATTGTTCAACAGTAGAAATCCTCTAAATAAATTTAAAGGTATTTGACATGTATTGTTATCGCTAACTTGGAAGTCCTCACACTTTTCACATGGTAGAGATTATTTTTGAAAAATGGCGTTTCCACGAATGCCCACAATTAATCAGTTTCTTGGGTCTGAGCTGCAGCGCTAACATAATGCACATATCTCCATTACACAGGAACTCTCCACCACTGCACAAAATCGTGACGCTTCGTGAACTGCAACGGGAAACCCCGCAGGGAAGGCGACGCTCTTTAGGGATGGCGATTATATCTGAAACAAATGGTTTTCACTTAAACCATTGTTTTATCTGTAGTTTAACAGGAGTGTTAAAACCGGTCAGAATAACTGCTTCCTGAAATAACCAATTTTCGTTTTTTTTAGCGCTATTATTTCTAACAATAAACGTAGACATCAAACAGAGACTCAAAAAAAATTCTACGACCCCTCATACTTTTACATCATACATTTCAAGACAAGTACAATCAAAATATCAAATAAAAAAGCTTAGTCCGTCCACAATTGCTCGTTTTTTCGAGAAGTGATCAGTTACTGAACGTTGTTGTTGTTGTTGTGGTGGTCTTCAGTCCTGAGACTGGTTTGATGCAGTTCTTCATGCTACTCTATCCCGTGCAAGCTTCTTCATCTCCCAGTACCTACTGCAACCTACATCCTTCTGAATCTGCTTAGTGTATTCATCTCTTGGTCTCCCTCTACGATTTTTACCCTTCACGCTGCCCTCCAATACTAAATTGGTGATCCCTTCATGCCTCAGAACATGTCCTAACAACCGATCCCTTCTTCTAGTCAAGTTGTGCCACAAGCTTCTCTTCACCACAATCCTATTCAATGCTTCCTCATTAGTAATCTGATCTACCCATGTAATCTTCGGCATTCTTCTGTAGCACCACATTTCAAAAGCCTCTATTCTCTTCTTGTCCAAACTATTTATCGTCCATGTTTCACTTCCATACATGGCTACACGACATACAAATACTTTCAAAAATGACTTCTTGACACTTAAATCTATACTCGATGTTAACAAATTTCTCTTCTTCAGAAACGCTTTCCTTGCCATTGCCAGTCATTTTATATCCTCTCTACTTTGACCATCATCAGTTATTTTGCTCCCCAAATACCAAAACTCATTTACTACTTTAAGTGTCTCATTTCCTAATCTAATTCCCTCAGCATCACACGACTTAATTTGACTACATTCCATTATCCTCGTTTTACTTTTGTTGATGTCCATCTTATACCCTCCTTTCAAGACACTGTCCATTCCGTTCAATTGCTCTTCCAAGTCCTTTGTTGTCTCTGACAGAATTACAAAGTCATCGGCGAACCTCAAAGTTTTTATTTCTTCTCCATGGATTTTAATACCTATTCCAAATTTTTCTTTTGTTTCTTTCACTGCTTGCTCAATATACAGATTGAATAACATTGGGGAGAGACTACAACCCTGTCTCACTCCCTTCCCAACGACTGCTTCCTTTTCATGCCCCTCGACTCGGTACTGAATACTATAAAAAATACACCAGTATTCTCCTACTGATTCTAATTCTTTAAATCTCTGATCAAAAATCTCGTATTCTTCGGGAATCATATAAGTATTTGGGCAATGTGAATAGTCAGTGCTAAAGCGTGAAAACTGAGGTTGAGGATCTCTATGTTTCCTGTAAACGTGTCTCTTTCCAAGGGCTACAAGCAAATATTATATAGACAAAGGCAGCAAATCAGCTGCTTTTTCTTTTTATTGTTAACTATAAATGAATTGTTAAGTTCTTGATTTACTGCTGTTATCATATCTTCTATGGCTTCTATTATTTCACAGAAGTGACAGACAAATAATAAGATTTTTGTAAAATATGTAGCGTTCTTTTTGTTTAATTGTATCGAAAGAACACTCCATTTTTTGTCAAACATATATCTTTACCTCTTAATAGGCATTTGAATACAATTGTTTTTTACCAGTCTTTCAGAAGGCAGAGAACTTCTTGCCAAACTAGTTTTTAAGAAAGTTTTTATTTTAAAACCAAAAATATTAGCACCAATGCTACGGCAAATTGAATTAGCGGTTTTGTAGCCGGGATCAGTGAAAAATGAACATACTTGTTAAAACCGATGCCAAGCAAATACAGAAAAATAACGGTTATTCCGAACTGGAATTAATTGGTCAGTTTTTCCCATCTCTACGTTCTTTCCCAAGAACTCTTTTGAGAAAATGTAGAGAACCGACATAGCAGTTTACATCTGACCGCTTCTACTGTCGCCAGCGAACTGTTAAAAAAATGGTTCAAATGGCGCTGAGCACTATGGTACTCAACATCTGAGGTCATCAGTCCCCTTGAACTTAGAACTACTTAAACCTATCTAACCTAAGGAGATCATACACATCCATGCCCGAGGCAGGATTCGAACCTGCAACCGAAGCGGTCACGCGGTTCCAGACTGTAGCGCCTAGAACCGTTTGGCCACTTCGGCCGGCGCGAACATTAACCATAGGGACGGCGAAGAAGAGATAACAGATGTTGGGGCTGGTGCGAAGTTATACAAACGGTCGTTTTTCCCTCGCTCTATTTGCTAGTGAAACAGGTAGGGGGATGAGTAGTAATGGTACAACATATTCGGAGCTACGCTCTGTATGGTAGGTTGAGGAGTAGAATGCTGTGCATCAGAAGTAAGTTCTCTGCATTTTCCTTCCCGCCTGCGTTCTACACTATTAGACTTCGTTTAGCGGGGAATGCCTTCTTTACCCACGCTAGACTGCTTGTTACACTGACAAGCGAGGCTTTATGACCAGGTGTTTTAGTAGCATGTTGGCCACCTTTGCAACGTAATACAACAGCACTCTGCGTGATGTAGGGTCGACAAATCCTTCTTAGACTTCCAGAGGTTTGAGCTAGTGCCCGATAGCATCCCGTATGTCTTCCATCAGGTTCAGATCAGGTAAATTTGGAGGTCATGACACCAGCGCAATTTCCCTATCGTGATTCTCAGACACGTTTCTGGCCTTCTGACAGTGGCAATTACTCTCCTGGAAGACGCCACACTGTCAGGAAAAAGCATGAAGCGTGAAGGGATACTGGCCACGTAGTATACACCTGTCATGGTGCTATGAAAACCCATCTGAATGTCCCCCATAGCACAACACTACCTCCACCGGCCTGCTTGTATGGAGCTGTGCATGTTTCGAACAGCCTTTCATCTGGATGATACATCTGTACAATACTGTCAACGTGGTACAACAAGTAACGTGATTCATTCGAACAAGGGACACGTGTCCATTAATGCAAAGTCGAATGTCGATGATCCCATACCCACTGCAATTGTAATTAACGATGTCGTTGGGCCAACATGAGAACACGTCTGCTGCGAACCTTCCTGTTTGGCAATGTGCGCCGAACGTTGTGCTCCGAAATATTTTTGCCTGCGCTAGCAATATACCCTGTCGGCAGTCTTGCTTTACAGATCGGGCGAACCTCTTGTCACCTACTCCTGTTTCATCTATTTTCAACTACTTGCAATAAATGCTCACGACAGTGGCACGCGAACAGGCGAGCTGCTTCGCCGTTTGCGAGATGCCAGTTCCCAGGCGCCGGGCCATAACAATCTGCCCTTTGTAAAAAGTCGCCTACCACAGTGGATTTCCCCATTTGCGGTAGTATGGTCGCTATAATTCTTTCTCATTTACCTCTGCTCCGCTTATATAATTTCCCTTTTTGCGTCACGTGTCCTTGATGCCACTTAAGCTGCATTGAATCTGCGGTGGGCAGTGGGGATAATACACTCTAAGAAAAAGGAAATGACGCACCGCTGAGTATAAAATAAAAAAATAAAATAAAATATTGGTTATTGTATATGTATGATAGAGATTGGTTGTAATTAATATTTGCTTATCTGGAACGTGGACGTTTAATTATTTGGTATCAGGCGCTTGACAATGGCTTTTTCGTAAATGCAATATTATTCGTAGTTGACCGTGAAATAAGACTCAAATAATCGGACTTCGTATTTAAATCGTTTCCAAAGACTGCTGCGGTAGGTGCGGACTCAAAATCTCAATATTAAAATAATTTGCCAGCCATGTCTATACGTCGTACAGAGGTGACTGTCTACTGAACATAAAAAAGATTACACAGTTAGTTAAATCAGATATATTCAACGAATAAGCCTATAGTTAAATAATTCAACTTACTTTCATAAATATAGAATCTTTACAGGGTCGAGTGCCTAGTGATATTGCAACTCGCAGTGTTCTTATATAACATCAAATATGGCGGTGTGAAAGTTAATAAAATATTCGTACTTCCCGCACCAGTTATTGTACATGACCGACTTCTTCTTAATGAAACATAAGAGTGTCGTAATTGTATTTTGTTTTATCAGCGGCATAGCGCTGCAGTTCTGTGCCATAGGCTTTATTTATTTGTCAGAGATTAATTATTTAATTAAGATTTCACGTTTCGAAGGAAACTCACGCACGGCATGCAAATGTGCCTTTATATAAGGAATTATCCAAATGGGAAGGAAACAGATGTGACACACATGTACAGCAAACAAATAACTTTAATTTCAGAAAAATTGAATCATTAGTTCAAGAAAAAAAGCTACAAAAATTGAGCAAGTCAATAACGTGTTGGTCCAATTCTGGCCCTTCTGCAAGCAGTTATTCAGCTTGGAATTAGTTGATGGAGTTGTTGGGTGTCCTCCTGAGGGATATCGTCCTCGATTCTGTCGATCTGGCGCGTTAGATCTCTCCTTCCCAGTCCTTCCCTAACCCGAGCTTGCGCTCCGTCTCTCATGACCTCGTTGTCGACGGGACGTTAAACACTAACCACCACCACCACCACCACCCGAGCTAGTTGGAGGGCCCTGCGTATACTGCTCTACATGGTCTCAATTGGGGAGAGATCTAGCGACTTTGCTGGCCTGGGTAGGGTTTGATAAGCACGAGCAAATGCAGTCAAAACTCTCGTCGTGTGCGAGCGGAATTATCTTGCTGAAATGTGAGCCCAGTATGGCTTTCCATGAAGGGCAACAAAACGGATATCGTCTACTTACGGCTATGATGCAACACGCTTTCGCTATTCATCAGGATCTGAAATCTCATTGACTACAGTATAGTTGTCTTCAGTGATGCCGCGCGGGGTAGCCAAGCGATATAGGCGTTTTGCCACATTTCGCGCGACTCCCCCCGTCGGAGATCCCAATCCTCCCTCGGGCATGGGTCTGTGTGTTTTCCTTAGCGTAAGTTAGTTTAAGTTAGATCAAGTAATGTGTAAGCCTAGGGACCGATAACCTCGGCAGTTTGGTCCCATAGGAACTTACAACAAATTTCGAAAAAGATTCTTCAGTGATGAGCCCCGCTTCGAACAGAACAGAGCCCTGACAACCAGCGAAGACTTGACTAGAGACACCCCACCTGACTCTCACCCTCCATATGGACCGACAACCAGGAGTGATGGTATGGGGTGTCAATTCTTTTTATAGCAGGACTCGTTTGGGTGTCATCCGCAACATCCTTGCAGCACAGCGTACATCGACGATATTCTACGCCCCTTATGCAAATTGAAGGAGGAGAGGGCGAAGGGAAAGGAAATGAAAGCGAATATTGATATCATTTCGAGTAGATTTCCCCACCATGTTATAGTTCTGGGTGGAGATTTTAATTTGCCGGATATAGACTGGGAGACTCAAACGTTCATAACGGGTGGCAGGGACAAAGAATCCAGTGAAATATTTTTAAGTGCTTTATCTGAAAACTACCTTGAGCAGTTAAACAGAAAACCGACTCGTGGCGATAATATATTAGACCTTCTGGTGACAAACAGACCCGAACTATTAGAATCAGTTAATGCAGAACAGGGAATCAGCGATCATAAAGCGGTTACTGCGTCGATGATTTCAGCCGTAAATAGAAATATTAAAAAAGGTAGGAAGATTTTTCTGTTTAGCAAAAGTGACAAAAAGCAGATTACAGAGTACCTGACGGCTCAACACAAAAGTTTTGTCTCAAGTGCAGATAGTGTTGAGGATCAGTGGACAAAGTTCAAAACCATGGTACAATATGCGTTAGATGAGTATGTGCCAAGCAAGATCGTAAGAGATGGAAAAGAGCCACCGTGGTACAACAACCGAGTTAGAAAACTGCTGCGGAAGCAAAGGGAACTTCACAGCAAACATAAACATAGCCAAAGCCTTGCAGACAAACAAAAATTACGCGAAGCGAAATGTAGTGTGAGGAGGGCTATGCGAGAGGCTTTCAATGAATTCGAAAGTAACGTTCTATGTACTGACTTGGCAGAAAATCCTAAGAAATTTTGGTCCTATGTCAAAGCGGTAGGTGGATCAAAACAAAATGTCCAGACACTCTGTGACCAAAATGGTACTGAAACAGAGGATGACAGACTAAAGGCCGAATTACTAAATGTCTTCTTCCAAAGCTGTTTCACAGAGGAAGACTGCACTGTGCTTCCTTCTCTAGATTGTCGCACAGTTGACAAAATGGTAGATATCGAAGTAGACGACAGAGGGATAGAGAAACAATTAAAATCGCTCAAAAGAGGAAAGGCCGCTGGTCCTGATGGGATACCAGTTCGATTTTACACAGAGTACGCGAAGGAACTTGCCCCCCTTCTTGCAGCGGTGTACCGTAGGTCTCTAGAAGAGCGAAGCGTTCCAAAGGATTGGAAAAGGGCACAGGTCATCCCCGTTCTCAAGAAGGGACGTCGAACAGATGTGCAGAACTATAGACCTATATCTCTAACGTCGATCAGTTGTAGAATTTTGGAACACGTATTATGTTCGAGTATAATGTCTTTTCTGGAGACTAGAAATCTACTCTGTAGGAATCAGCATGGGTTTCGAAAAAGACGATCGTGTGAAACCCAGCTCGCGCTATTCGTCCACGAGACTCAGAGGGCCTTAGACACGGGTTCACAGGTAGATGCCGTGTTTCTTGACTTCCGCAAGGCGTTTGACACAGTTCCCCATAGTCGTTTAATGAACAAAGTAAGAGCATACGGACTATCAGATCAATTGTGTGATTGGATTGAGGAGTTCCTAGATAACAGAACGCAGCACGTCATTCTCAATGGAGAGAAGTCTTCCGAAGTAAGAGTGATTTCAGGTGTGCAGCAGGGGAGTGTCATAGGACCGTTGCTATTCACAATATACATAAATGACCTGGTGGATGACATCGGAAGTTCACTGAGGCTTTTTGCAGATGATGCTGTGGTGTATCGAGAGGTTGCAACAATGGAAAATTGTACTGAAATGCAGGAGGATCTGCAGCGAATTGACGCATGGTGCACGGAATGGCAATTGAATCTCAATGTAGCGAAGTGTAATGTGATGCGAATACATAGAAAGATAGGTCCCTTATAATTTAGCTACAAAATAGCAGGTCAGCAACTGGAAGCAGTTAATTCCATAAATTATCTGGGAGTACGCATTAGGAGTGATTTAAAATGGAATGATCATATAAAGTTGATCGTCGGTAAAGCAGATGCCAGACTGAGATTCATTGGAAGAATCCTAAGGAAATGCAATCCGACAACAAAGGAAGTAGGTTACAGTACGCTTGTTCGCCCAATGCTTGAATACTGCTCAGCAGTGTGGGATCCGCACCAGGTAGGGTTGATAGAAGAGATAGAGAAGATCCAACGGAGAGCAGCGCGCTTCGTTACAGGATCATTCAGTAATTGCGAAAGCGTTACGGAGATGATAGATAAACTCCAGTGGAAGACTCTGCAGGAGAGACGCTGAGTAGCTCGGTACGGGCTTTTGTTGAAGTTTCGAGAACATACCTTCACCGAAGAGTCAAGCAGTATATTGCTCCCTCCTACGTATATCTCGCGAAGAGACCATGAGGATAAAATCAGAGAGATTAGAGCCCACACAGAAGCATACCGACAGTCCTTCTTTCCACGTACAATACGAGACTGGAATAGAAGGGAGAACCGATAGAGGTACTCAGGGTACCCTCCGCCACACACCGTCAGGTGGCTTGCGGAGTACGGATGTAGATGTAGATGTAGCTGCGTCAGGAGTGCGTGCGGCATCAGCAGCAACGAGTCAGTATGTGTCGCGGACCGGGATTCGAACCCGGATTCTCCTGTTTTTAGACATTTGCGCTAACCACTGCGCCACATGGACACAGTGTTTACTGAATCTGCGTGGACTATCTCGGCAAGCCTCTCACACTTCCACCGAGCGCCTGTTATCCACAGTCCATGTCCTCCATGCTCGCTACTTAGAGATTTCTGCAAGAGGTCGGACGTAATTATGCGTTCACACCACATGTGGTGGATCCAATGGCCATCGAAGCGAATCAGTTACATGAATGCGTTTTGTTGCCCTTCATGAAAAAGCATCCTGGGCATACATTTCAACACACACCGAGAGGTTTTTCGTCCTTCCTAAACCCTACCTTGGTCAGCAAGGTCACCAGATCACTCACCAATTGAGAACGTTCGGAGCTCGGGAATTTCACGGTCTTACTCGCCAGTTGGACATAGCCTGACACAGTATCCCTCAAGAGGACATCCAACAATTGTATCAATCAACGTCAAGCCAAATAACTGCTTGCAAAAGGGCCAGAGGTGGACCAACGCTCTACTGGCTAGCTCGCTTCGTGAAGCCCTTTCTCTTGAAGAAATCATCCATTTTTCTGAAATTGTAATCATTTTTTCGCTATCCCACTCTCGAGCCGTTCATTGTTCCTTTGATGTACAGGATGAGCTGTAGGCGGGAAATCGGGAAATACATCTGTCTCCTGCCACTTTTCATCCAAAAATTTTTTTATAGTCGTTTGTTCTTATTGGGGTTAATTCTGATTGTTATTATGTTTATGAAACACGCAAGCATATCTTTTACATTGTCTGAAAAAAGGAGAGACATTCCACATTAATTATTTTCAACAAATAACGAAAAAGAAGTTATCAGCGTCAACACCGCAGGCTCTGAGAACAATTATTGATAATTATTTTCCGTATGACCTTTGTATTCCTTGTAAGCAAAATATTAGTTTTTTGAATGTGATAGTAGTGCGAGGTGCCTGCGTGGCTAAAAAAAATTGCAAAAATGCTTATAAAAACTAGGCCTATCTGACATCCTCCATTTGTAAGATTCTGTCAAAAAAAGGAACAGGTATAGGATCTCACTGATATTCGCTCGTCTGCCTGTCTGCTTGTCCGGCTGTTACAAACCCTTTACTTAGCAACAGGCAGACGTATCAACTTGAAATTTATCCTTCGTACTAAAATCTACGTCTGTTGGCGGTGCAAAAATTGAAGCTTCTAAGTCAATGCAATCAAAAGACGCAGCTAATTATGTCACGTATTTTGATACTCGAAAAATTACTCATCAGAAGCTATAGGGCACTTTCCGTTGACCTGCAGTCGCGAAATCTAGAAAGGTTTCACGATATTGCTAAAGCAAAAATTTAGAAATTTTTTATTTGCGATTATATCACGGGTAAAGAAAAAATTTTGTCATTTGTTATCCGACGGTTCGTCCGTCTCTTAAAATCCTTTTTTTCTCAGGTATTGATAGACGTACTCCGTCTTCAGTCCACGAGTGGCCTACCGGGACCATCCAACCACCGTGTCATCCTCAGTGGAGGATGCGGATAAGAGCGGCGTGGGGTCAGCACACCGCTCTCCCGGTCGTTATGATGGTATTCTTGACTGAAGCCACTACTATTCGGTCAAGTAGCTCCTCAATTGGCATCCCGAGGCCGAGTGCACCCCGAAAAATGGCAACAGCGCATGGTGGCCTGGATGGTCACCCATATAAGTGCCGACCACGCCCGACAGCGCTTAAATTCAGTGATCTCACGGGAACCAGTGTATCCATTGTGGCAAGGATTGATAGACGTATCATCTTGAAATTTATGCCACATACTTAAGTCTAAGGTCTCTTGATAGTATAATAATTATAAGTTTCTAAGTCACTGTGGTCAAAAGATTCGGCTATATGTGTCACGTATTTTGACACAAACTTGCTCATCAGAATCTGTAGGGGACTTCGCTTTGGCCTAAAATCATTAAATTTGGCAAGAAGTAAGGTTTCGCAGTACAAGAAACGCAAAAATCGGAGAATTGTTAATTTGTAATTATATCACATAAAATATTATTTTTGTTATTTATTATCTGACAGTCTGTCGGACCGTTTTCTCTAACATAGGCAGACGTATGGCGTTGAAATTTATGTCACATACTAGAGTCTATGGTCCCTTTATGGTGTAAAACATCTAAATTCCTATGTCATTGCTCTTAAAAAATATGGGTGTTTATTTTGATACCTTGTCAGTTTCAGCATCAATAACAGACAAAAATCGTCGAAATTCTCAATTCCGTGGATGGATCTATCTATATACATAATTAAGTTTATCTGGAACCCTCGGGGATTGATTCCTACTCGCACTTATGCCGTTTTTTTTTTTTTTTTTTTTGACATACTCACTCTTATTCATCGAGTACTTTTTCCAATTACTTTTAAATCCTTAGCATAGACTTACGATTACAGAGATATCCGCCAGTACAACATTTAATTTATCTTCATATATTGAATTTTCGAAACGTCTAGCAAGAAGCGTTTTCTGGACATACAGGATACCATCATAACTAAATTGTGAATTCTGTCTCATACAATCTTCAGTTTTCATGAAACTTATTTCGAAAGAAAGAAATGCAGGGTAGAAGTTAAACTTCCGCCTATTGTTCAAACGATAGTAGTAGGGCAAGAAGAGAAATGCCCCACTATGCATTATTGCCAAATTTATTCAAGATGTGGATCCAAGATGGCGGCCATAGATGTGGCAGTGTCACACTGACGTCGTGGTGGGAAATTCAAATTTTGACAGGTAAAAAGATCAATTGAGCTATCTCCACTAACCTAACCTCCCTCCCCTATGCCCTCTCATCTCCCCTCCTCTCCCTCATATGGTAATAGGTGGGAGAACGAATCTGTGCTAGGCTGTTCGATAGGATGGATGTAAGTATTTTGCATGCAGTGTGGTATATTGTTTATTTAAACAATTTCAGTTGCCATTGATCGAGCACTAGTTACGAGCTCCATCCAGTTTGTTCCCCTAGAGGTCTAGAGCCCAACTGACCTCGTTCGCAGCATCATGACCAGTGGGTGTCGTTGACGCTCTCCATTGACATAATCCAAGAAGGTGGCCCAGGAAAAAAATGGCGGGAAATCCGCTCAGTCTATGCTGATCTTCCCTAGAGGATAGACATAATTACTTCCTGTGTACTATGTGTTCAATGAATGAGATGCCTGTGATGGAGAAGGAGGAGTTTAATGGGTGTAATAACTGTAATTGTGTAGCTGAGGACTGTGTCCAAAGCCACTTGCATGATGGTTGGAAAGTGATGGTTTTTGGTGAATGAACAAATGAGACAAATACGCTTCATCAAGTTATGAAGATGTAGCAGGAGGGGTCTAAGTTATACTTCGCAACTCATGCCAATAAATGCATGTGATGTAACTGTAGATCAATCGATAAAAGTCCATTCTGTCTTCTGAAGCTCAGGAAGCAAGATGTTCACCCACTCGGATGCAAGCATCCTCGTGTACAATTGAGGAAATGCTGGTGATGAGCAGCGATGAATTTAAAAAGTGTACTACATACAAGCACACAGATGAGGACACAATCCATAGCCTCCTGTACAGTGAGTGGAAAGAAAAGATAATGGATTAGTGTGTGGTGAGTACTTTTTGACAAATAATGGTAATGCAGCGGGATGGAGTGAAGATGCATTTCAGAACGCATGCAGATAGATGCTTGTGCTGGAACTGCCTACCTTTTTTGAAAGTGCCTAACATCCCACATAAACTTTGTCCTGTTCCACAAAAAGTACCATTGGAGATACAGAGTTGGATCAGCAGCTCCATGGCCTCAGTCTCAGTCAGCTCACAGAAGCAGCAGGAGAAGGAGAACCATGAAGTGTCAATGGCAGCAGTCGATATCCAGCACAGCCCTACAAAACAGGAAGTAGCGGAAAAGTAAATATCCTATATCACATCTTTGTCAGTAGTTAGCATTATTATTGGCTGTTTTAATGTCTTGGTCTGTAGTAATGCTTACTCCTCCTTGTTTACCAGAAGCCGTTGACATGTCGAGGCCTCATGGGCGAGCACCAACATGTCGACCAAGGCCTTATTTGGACATGCAGCAACCTTAGCCATCATCTTGTCGAGACCTGCATTGACCTCTGGACCTGCCGCAGCAACAACCTCCAGCACATCTGAACCTGTAGCGACCATGTGCGATCTTGTAGTGCACTTGCTGGAGCAGGACGAGGAGCTGTTATTTTTCGCCCCACTCATAGATTTGGGTGTTGAGGATGCCCAGTCTGTTCCTAATTCCTCGAATGCTGCTGGTGGTCCTGAGCAACAGCGAGATGGAGGTCATTACTGGTCACTGAAATATGACATATCCCTCGTAGTGCAGGGCCAGAGAGCAGATGCTGTGGAAAAGCAGGTTCCACACATGTCCCACTTGCTGGAGAAGGACAAGGAGATGTTATTGTCTGCCGGCCGGGGTGGCCGAGCGGTTCTAGGCGCTACAGTCTGGAACCGCTTGGCCGCTATGGTCTCAGGTTCGAATCCTGCCTCGGGCATTGGTGTGTGTGATGTCCTTAGGTTACTTAGGTTTAAGTAGTTCTAAGTTCCAGGGGACTGATGATCTCAGAAGCTAAGTCCCATAGTGGTCAGAGCCATTTGAACCATTTTTTTTTTTTTTGTTATTGTCTGTCCCCCTCATCGAATTGTGTGATGACAACGCGCGATCTGCTAGTGGTCCTAAGAAACAAGATGGACGACAGTACTGGTTACCGGCATATGACCCTTCCCAGCATAACACCACTGTACTAGCGCAGGGGGCAGAATGGAGGTGCTGTGGATAAGAAGGTGTTCATGCTACAGTTCCATTTTTTTTTTGTTTATTGTATTTCAAGTCTCCCCCCCCCTAGAACGGGGGGCGGGGGGGGGGGGGGCTCGCAACAGTGCAATACGCCGCTATGCAGCATACAGATAAAGTTAAAAAACAGAAGGAGGAGATGTGACAATAAAAAGAGTGATAAAACGGTGACTGTTTAAAACTAATACATAGCGAAAAAGTTGTTAAGAAAACATAAGAAAGAGGTCAGTGATGCTAATTAAAAACACTTAGGAAATAGACAAGCACAATTAAAAAACACAGCGACAGTCTGGTTTCTGTTGGCAGCACTGTAAAAAGGGGACGCTCAGCACTGAACGCCCACGGAAAACACCGCACTATATACGAAGGCATATGAATATGGGGAGGAGGGGGGGGGGGGGTGATGACCGGGACACATGTGGGGGGGGGAAAGGGGGATGCCGACAGAGGGAGAGGGCACAGAAAATGGGAGACGATCAGTTCCACATACAATTTAACTCTTAGTGGAACGAAATGTCTAAATGTGGGTATGGAAGAACATCATGGCATGGGGTTTCATGTGAGGATAGAAATTGAAAATGCATCGAAGGGTGTTAAAGTGCCTTTTTCTAAGTTGGACGGGACGAAATATACATTATGTGATCAAAAGTATCCGTATTAGGTGCATTGTACTGCCACCTACTGCCGGGAACTCCATATCACCAACCTCAATAGTCATTAAACATCGTGAAAGAGCAGAATGGGGCGCTCCGCGGAACTCACGGACTTCGAATGTGTTCTGGTGATTGGGTGTCACTTGTGTCATACGCCTGTACACAAGATTTACACACACTTAAACATCCCTAGGTCCGCTGGTTCCGATGTGATGGTGAAGTGGAAAGGAGAAGGGGTATCTACACCACTAAAGCTTACAGGCTAACCTCGTCTGTTGACGGACAGAGACCGCTGACAGATGAAGAGGATCGTAATGTGTAATAGGCAGACATCTCTCTAGACCATCACACAGGAATTCCAAACTTCATCAGGGTCCACTGCAAGTACTATGACAGTTAGGCGGGAGGTGAGAAAACTTTGATTTCATGGTCGGGCGGCTGCTCATAAGCCACACATCACGGCAGTAAATGCCAAACGACACCTCGCTTGGTGTAAGGAGCGTAAACATTGGACGATTGAAGAGTGGGAACACGTTGTTGGGAGTGACAAATCACAGTACACAATGTGTCGATCCAATGGCAGGGTGTATGCATGGCGAATGCCCAGTGAACGTCATCTGCCAGCGTGTGTAGTGCCAACAGTACAATTCTGAGGCGGTGGTATTATGTGTGGTCGTGTTTTTCATGGAGGTAGCTTGCACCCCTTGTTGTTTTGCATGCACTATCACAACACAGGCCTACATTGATGTTTTAAGCCCCTTCTTGCTTTCCGCTGTTGAAGAGCAATTCGGGGACGGCAATTGCATCTTTCAACACGATCGAGCACCTGTTCATAGTGCACTGCCTGTGGCGGAACGGTTCCACGACAACAACATCCCTGTAATGGACTGGCCTGCTCAGAGTCTTGACCTGAATCCTACAGAAGACCTTTGAGATGTTTTGGAACGCCGACTTCGTGGCAGGCCTCACCGACGGACATCGATACCCCTCCTCAGTACAGTACTCCGTAGAGAATGGGCTGCCATTCCCCAAGAAACCTTGCAGCAACTGATTGAACGTATACCTGCGAGAGTGGAAGCTTTCACCAAGGCTAAGGATGGGCCAACATCATATTGAATTCCAGCATTACCGATGGAGGTCGCCACGAATTTGTAAGTCGCTTTCAGCCAGGTTTCCGGATACTTTTGATCACGTAGTGTATTTTGCAGAGCACTACATCAATCAGCAGGTGACCACAAAGTGTTATCGAACTCGTACCTCCTCACCCCCCCCCCCACCCCCCTGGACTTTTGTCTTACTGACTGGTGTAACACTACCTATTACAACAGTATATGATGACTGCGTTATGTTTGAAATCAGCGACAAGTGTGTTTATCTATGCCATTCCTCAGTTATGAACTTATATAATGTGAGTACCGTGCTACAACTTGCATTGGAGAGACTCAGTCAGCGGTTGTCAAGCATAGACTCGGCATACAGTGATGTTGTAAACTTTCTACATGTGATAGTGTATATGTTGACGATTTGGAACAGTACCTTTTGTTTCCACATGCACGCAGAGCTATAAGAGAAACCGGTTAAATGTGCATGTAAACAACCTTAGTGTTTTGAGGTGCCCATTGATAAGAAAGGTATATGCGTGGAATTTATTGCACATCATAAAGTTTTATTTGGGAAATATTGTGCAGGAGCAAACAATATAAAGAAAGAGTATGAAGATTTTTTTGAAATACTACATCCAACGTACGATATTTAAATAAATAATATCTATATATAATCTCAAGGCTAGTTCTGTGAAACATCTAAACATAACAATAAAAAGTCAAGTGTTGATGCATTTTAACCTTCGCAGCTCATACAAATGGACAGATATCCTCCTAGAAATAATTGCTCCGTATAATTGAACCGAACATAGCACAATGAATATGAGACCAATCGAGGTTCGTGATAATAGACTCCTGGATACGGTGTACTATTGCATTAAAATGCTGGATAAAGTCAAACAGAAATTTAAAGTAGGTGATTTTGTACGTATCTCAAAACACAAGACGGCATTTGAGAAATCATACCTGTAAAATGGTCAACAGAGATATTTACAGTTTCAAAGGTCCATAGAACGAATCCCAGAACATATATCTTGAAGGATATATGCATGTTGTTTCTACATCGAAGAGTTTGAGAAAGGTTCAGAACCGGATGTGTTTCTCCATGAGAAAGTCATAAGATGTCGGGGAAAGAGCGTTAGTCAAATGGCTTAGTTTTCCTGCGGCACAAAACAGTTGGTTTGGTGACAAAGATTTGTTGTATAATGGGATGTGCAGTTCACAACCACAGTACTAACAGAACTTGCGTACTAGGAGACGCATTAGAGGAGGTGGTGGTATTCTAGACAAACTGCCAGTGGAATTACACATTCCGTTATATAACTTCCATGGACCTGGAACAAAGCTTCAAAACGTTTGGCACGAGATGATAAGGGGATTGATCTGCTCCACGAAGCGTGTATGTAACACGACATCCCATACACTGCAAATAAAGATCTCCCAAGTCGTTACATTGCAGAGAGAATTAAATCTGATAAGGCTAAGGCGAGATGCGGAAGGAAGGATATTGGTTTGAGTCAACACACTGCAGCATTTGCAGTTGATAAAACCTTGTACGGAGAAGTTAAGTTGGGTTTATGAGTGATGAATTTCAAGCGAATTATGAATGCTGTTGTTGTACCTTAAAGAAGAAGAAGAATTGGAAGCAAACGTGTTTGAACAACTATATCCTGACAGCGATGTATGCAGCAAAAAACGCTCTGAAGCGAAAGGGTGCGGGAAGAAGAAGAGGTCCAGTTAAAGTACCTCGACATCTACCAACACGCAAGACATCTGGTGGTTTTCTTCCAGTCCTCATCCCAGCCCTCTCCACGCTCTCCGTGGTAGGGTCCCTCGCCGGTGGTTCTGGAGCTATTGGTCGAACTGTCAAGAGCTCACACAACTCCAAAGCGCAGTTAGAAGAAACAAGAAGACATAACCGCATGACGGAAGCCGCAGCCACAGGAAAAGGACTATCCTTGAAACCGTACAGGAAAGGGCTTCGTCTGTTCATAAATAAAAAAAAGAACCCACTCGCAGCTACAGAGTACAAACCATTTACTGCATGCATATCTCTAAAAATGCTTACTCGTTGCTTTGAGAACACGAAGCAGATTATTATGAGTGCTAAACCGGAACTCATTCTGGTACGGTGTCCGACGGATAATAACTCACAAATACTGATCTTCTTAAGTGTGTTAGGAAAACAACTTATCAATATTCCATGTGTCTTTATGGGGGATACATTACCGAAGACTACGTGGAAAACTGGTGAATGTGGTATTGTGAATTCAGAGGTTGCTGGAGGCCCCGGTGTCATATGTTATGAAAAATGCAAATACCGTCTATTATATCGACTCATTTGATGACCTGCAACCGCCAGAACAATTGCGACAATTTTTCACTCGCAGGCGACGTGTGTTCTACAGTTTTCGGCGCTATCAGAACTTTAATACACACCTCTGTGGACATCTATGCATAACGTTTCTCCTGAAGAAAAATGTATAAGGAAGAGCATTAAACATTCCTTCGTAAGTTGAGGTTCAGACGCAATATCGAACAGTTCGACTTTAAAAAAAAAAAAAGACGATCATCTGTATTGAGTGCAAATCACTGCACACCAATTGATTTGAGCATTGGTGAATGCCGTCCGCTGTGACCGAGCGGTTCTAGGCGCTTCAGTCTGGAACCGCGCGACCGCTACGGTCGCAGGTTCGAATCCTGCCTCAGGCATTGGTGTGTCTGATGTCCTTAGCTTAGTTAGGTTTAAGTAGTTCTAAGTTCTAGAGAACTGATGACCTCAGATGTTAAGTCCCTTAGTACTCAGAGCCATTTGAACCATTTGAATGTAGTATTGCATTGACTAGACTGGAGACGTACAATGGCATCCCAAATAGCACCGAGGCTAACAACAAACTGCAGATGGACATTAATGGCGAAAAAGACATTGTGGGAGTAACAAATGTCTCTGGAAACTATGGGACTTAACATCTGAGGTCATCAGTCCCCTAGAACTTAGAACTACTTAAACCTAACTAAGCTAAGGACAGCACACACATTCATGTCTGAGGCAGGATTCGAATCTGCGACCGTAGCGGTCGCGCGGTTCCAGACTGAAGCTCCTAGAACCACTCGGCCACATCGACCGGCTAGGAGTAACACCTGGTGTATATGATTTCGAAGATTTAAACGAAAAACAGTCTGGGAAAGGTATTGAGCTACGTGCAAAAACCAATACACTTAAATCTGAAATGAGAACTGTGAATGCAATGATTGACTTTAACCAGAGAGTTTCGACAGGGCGCTTACTGGGCTTCACAAAAGGACCGTTTTTGAAGAAGGATCCTATTAAATTTTACATGTCAGATCAGATTGTTTTCATACTGCCTGTCAGCACAATTGGAGTGGAGCTTAACGTTGCAACAAACTCCTATCTCAGCGACAATCTGATTCATACTATTTACTGATCCTTCCCCTCAGTTGCAACAGAGTATAAGATTATTAAGACTCCCGTCAAGAAGTATACCTTCCAGTGGCAGTTCAGACATTGGACTATTTGGAGTTGTGTATTGTGGACCAGAATAATCAACTCATCGGCTTTCGCGACGAGGAAATCATTGTACTTCACTGCCAAGCTTCTTCAGTTGGCCTGAAACCTCACTCAATATAACCCGCCCAGTAGAGCATGAGTGAATTGTACGTCAGGAATACTTCTCGCATAAACCTTATCCTTCAACCACATTTGACAAAAATAATGAAATTAGAATTGTTATCCAGCATCAAGACATGCTACCCTTCCATACAAGAGTTTCATATATTTGGAGGGGTCATTAAAAAAACTGACAGCAGCGCAACTGTGGGATCCAAGGTTACATGTAACGCTTTAGCATTTCTGTTTCAAGAAATACGCTATGAACTCCAAGGGACTGAGATCGATCGGATAAGCAATGTCGGCATAACACCAACCCCTGAAACGTAAGTCTCCGAATGGTTTAAAAAATGCAAGATGATTCATTGAGGATGCGGTGGATAGAAGAGTTACAAACTATTTACTGCATGCATACCTCTAAAAATGCTTATGGGTTACTTTGAGAACATGAAGCAGATTATTATGAGTGCTAAACAGGAACTCATTTTGGTACGGAGTCCGACGGATAATAACTGATACATTCAAAGAGCTCAGGAGGGAAATACGATCACAATCAGCAATATAATATGGAAAATGCCTCACGTCAGTGAATCAGACGAGTAGCGTTTGAAGCTTTTAAAAGTTCTGAATTTTAAAAGTTCCGGTACATATCTATTACTAACATTCCTCTCTTGGGAGGTTTTCGAGTACCCAGTGTTACCGTCGGCAAGCAGGCAATTATAGGCTATGAAAACATCTTCTCAGTTACAGACTCCTAGATTCATCACACTTGCATTTCAGACTCTAGAAGACGGAATATAATGCTAGAGTCTACCTACATTCAGAATTCTACCCATACCACATGGTTTTATTCAACCCTGAGAGGGTTTCTATGATGATGACCGTACACAGTTCATATTTGAAGACTTTGAATTCGTAGTGTACACAGACGATTCCGGAATAATAGAGAAAATCTCAGCAACCATTGAATCACGGTGGTCTTTCAAGGGTGTGAAGTGCTCCAAAACTCGGAAGAGTGCAAAATGCTTGACACATTTCTACCATGGAATTCATTGGAATGATCCTGGCATACCCTATAAAGATATGGTAACCTCACTTCGATTATTCGACCACACGGATACCATCATCTACGTGAAGGGAAAGCAGAAGGTCTCAGTGATTCGTCGAATCTTCAAGTTCGCTGCCATTCAAGACCTGAAATTCTATGGGTGTCCTGCTCGAAATCGATTCAAGAAGAAGATACGTGAAAATAGTATACAGTTTCGTCCAGGCATAGTTCTGTGGTTTTCTTCAAGCACAGGAGATATAATTCTAGAAATGCAAGTCTTTGGAAGCGGACGCGGTTGTGTGCCTCCTGATCCCATAATCCAATTTGTACTGCACGATAGGCGTAATTCCATGCAGATATTCTATATATTTTGTTTTCTATCATCTAAAACTTCACCTTCTTAATAGCTCTGATCTTCAGAAAAATTGATGTCATTTGTGTCATGCACATCCTTTATACACTCCTGGAAATGGAAAAAAGAACACATTGATACCGGTGTGTCAGACCCACCATACTTGCTCCGGACACTGCGAGAGGGCTGTACAAGCAATGATCACACGCACGGCACAGCGGACACACCAGGAACCGCGGTGTTGGCCGTCGAATGGCGCTAGCTGCGCAGCATTTGTGCACCGCCGCCGTCAGTGTCAGACAGTTTGCCTTGGCTTACGAAGTTCCATCGCAGTCTTTAACACTGGTACCATGCCGCGACAGCGTGGACGTGAACCGTATGTGCGGTTGACGGACTTTGAGCGAGGGCGTATAGTGGGCATGCGGGAGGCCGGAAGGACGTACCGCCGAATTGCTCAACACGTGGGGCGTGAGGTCTCCACAGTACATCGATGTTGTCGCCAGTGGTCGGCGGAAGGTGCACGTGCCCGTCGACCTGGGACCGGACCGCAACGACACATGGATGCACGCCAAGACCGTAGGATCCTACACAGTGCCGTAGGGTACCGCACCGCCACTTCCCAGCAAATTAGGGACACTGTTGCTCCTGGGGTATCGGCGAGGACCATTCGCAACCGTCTCCATGAAGCTGGGCTACGGTCCCGCACACCGTTAGGCCGTCTTCCGCTCACGCCCCAACATCGTGCAGCCCGCCTCCAGTGGTGTCGCGACAGGCGTGAATGGAGGGACGAATGGAGACGTATCGTCTTCAGCGATGACAGTCGCTTCTGCCTTGGTGCCAATGATGGTCGTATGCGTGTTTGGCGCCGTGCAGGTGAGCGCCACAATCAGGACTGCATACGACCGAGGCACACAGGGCCAACACCCGGCATCATGGTGTGGGGAGCGATCTCCTACACTGGCCGTACACCTCTGGTGATCGTCGAGGGGACACTGAATAGTGCAAGGTACATCCAAACCGTCATCGAACCCATCGTTCTACCATTCCTAGACCGGCAAGGGAACTTGCTGTTCCAACAGGACAATGCACGTCCGCATGTATCCCGTGCCACCCAACGTGCTCTAGAAGGTGTAAGTCAACTACCCTGGCCAGCAAGATCTCCGGATGTGTCCCCCATTGAGCATGTTTGGGACTGGATGAAGCGTCGTCTCACGCGGTCTGCACGTCCAGCACGAACGCTGGTCCAACTGAGGCGCCAGGTGGAAATGGCATGGCAAGCCGCTCCACAGGACTACATCCAGCATCTCTACGATCGTCTCAATGGGAGAATAGCAGCCTGCATTACTGCGAAAGGTGGATATACACTGTACTAGGGCCGACATTGTGCATGCTCTGTTGCCTGTGTCTATGTGCCTGTGGTTCAGTCAGTGTGATCATGTGATGTATCTGACCCCAGGAATGTGTCAATAAAGTGTCCCCTTCCTGGGACAATGAATTAACGGTGTTCTTATTTCAATTTCCAGGAGTGTATATACACACAAATAATAAAAATGAAGAATGTTTCCGTTTATTCAGATCACACAAATACAATAAAGTTCTTGAGATTACAACTCAGTTCTTGAGATTACAGTTCAGTTCTTGAGTTCACAATCCAGTTCTTGAGGTACAGTTCAGTTCTTGAGGTACAATATAGAACTTGATGTACAACTTTGTTTCTAGTAGTACCGCTACTGGATGAGAATGTTCGCAATTTTTGCAGTACATAAATCTGCGCTAAAACCTAATGCAGAGATATTTCTTTTTGTTACTACTACGACTAAATCCCACATTCCCAGGAGCATAGCTTTTACAATAATTCTGATGGACTGTGTACATTTAGAAACTAATTTTGCACTGCCCCAATAGGAAAGGTTTATATAATAATTCTGATGAACTGTGAGCTATGTATATATACACTTAAAAGCTAATCTGACTTGGATATATATATATTCCCTTGTTTTAATATATTTTTCCACACATGGCTTATGTATATACACATGTACATAGTACACATAAATAAATAAATATTCACACATACACACACAAAACTACTTACACTATGATAAAAGGGTCATACGACTACTCCGCAGACACTCTCTGTGCCTCACTTATTCTCTCCCTCTCACTAAATCAGCGTCCACCATCCATTCTCCGGCTACAAGTACGTAACGTGAGTACAGGAAAGTTTCAAACCCGTCATCACAAATTACCCTTTTATTGTCATGAAGCGACAGGCCGATTGTAGACTGCAGCACAGTGTACACCTTGAGTCCTCTCTATCAAATACTAGTTTGGCACACAATATGCGCCAGCTGTGGTGCAACATCGCGAACACCGCTGTATAGGCATCGCAGATACACTTCGATAGAGAGGATTTTCGATGTCATACGACCCACACCTTTAGCCCGCCTCTGGGTGGCACCTTCCAATGTGCGATAAGCAAACATTTTGAGCATAGACCTACAAACTCGTCAATCGGCAATCCATTTGCCTCGTCCTTCGTAGGACCGATAACCTTCTTGTTCTGTGGAATAATACCATAAGCATTGTCGGCCATGTATGAGGACGTGTCGAGTTCATTACTGTGGTACCTCATCACTTCATATGGATCTCACTTCTTTACCCAACAGATGAGGCTATCTGCTATATGCTAAAGTAATTTAAGACCTATGAAATAAGTTTTCGCAAACTCATAATGAAAGTGGTACATGTGGAATTTGGGTAGGTCTAGTATGCACATCCCCACATAAGTAGGTTTCGTAAACTCTACTGCAGTCTTCACCATCTCCACAGCAACAGAGTTCTTATTGAATATGGTGACCCACTTAAAATTCCGTCTGGCAGTGTATGTCGGGTAGCCTGGTTTTGTTGAGTTTTGCCATGCTCTCCACACTGTCGCATGGGACAACCTCGTTCCTAGTCACAAGATGAAACTTTTCCTCATCGGGAAATGCAGCTCAATTAATACTCACATCCTGCTGAGGTGGAGTTTCAACGAGTTTCTGGAGTGGCGCCTGCATAAAAATTTGCATGTGAAGGAAGCGGAGCGTAATTCTCGGTGTCACTCTTTCGGATGGTGAAATGTACTTCTCGAAGCTCTCAGATAGGACGCTGACCTGATTTCTTTCCCAACCGAAAACAACTCAATGCATAGCACCGCACTAGATTTAATGGCGGGATACCGCAGATCACTGACTGCTTTGAGGAGCACCATTTCCACGACAGGAAGGTACGCTCTTAGAAACTCAACATGGTCGCCGTACTCTCCTGCGAGACTCTCGATCTTTGTGAACGAGATTCGCTCCTGAAACGCATCTGGAATCTCCTAGTATTCTAGCTGCGATATAGTGTCACTGATCTGATGTCCACCACTAAAAGGATGAGAGAGGTAATCTCCGCTAGGCACAAGATCATCTCTACTATAATTAATGCTACTCCTGGAGGATGAAGAGGTCCATCGTGTTGATGATGGAGTCGGCGAGGTGCACAGGGGTATGTGCCGAGGCAAACACACCTTTCATTGTCGGCGATGACTCTGATGAGTCTGAGAATGAGGATGAGGCAGTGGTCCCGCGTCAGGCCAGTGGGAACAGCCTGGCTGTGGCGACAGCTCCCTATGCTGCTGCTCCTGCTGTAGGCCTGACCCATTAGCCTGAGGGGTGGTAGCTCGCTCGATCCAGAGACGGGGCACTGGACGGCTGTGGCGGGCACGGCGGCGGCTTCTCGCGCGCGGCTAGCTTTCCTTTTGCCGGTGTGGCATGCCACACTGGATGCCGTTTTGCTGAGGTAGGTTTAGCCGCCACTGGTACCCGCATCACAGTGTGCTCTGGCTGTGGAGATGTTGCCACAGTAGAAGAGAGATTAACGGAAATAAAAATTAAGTACATCATTCCAGAGATTGCTTGCTGCTGCTGCAGGGAAACAAAGAATACAGATGTTCGCATGTTTATATAACTAGAGTGAGTAATTGCCTATCACTTTCTGGGTCCACGGCGTGAACATTTCATCGACATTGTCAAGTATCTCTACCACCCCTTTAGGAAAGTCGTCCTTTAAAAAGGCCAGGTCATGCTGCCTTTGCAGCTCTTCATCTGTGGCCATTTCCCTGCTGCGTTCAGCTACCTCACCCTTTTCAGAATCGATACTGTGCCTCCGATCCATCTAGTCAACAACAATGGAAAGACATATATAAATACAGATTTATTAGAGAAGAAGAAACACTTTCTATACTACAGACACGTAGAAACAAAATTTTAGAATTCACTGGGTGCCGAAGACCGCTGCTACAGCTGGTGAATAGCCGCCAGCTGTCTGTATAGAAGATCTAACCCATGTAGAATTGTTGCGGTAAGAAGACGAAACATACATTTTTTTTAATTACATAGTTACTACTAAAAAGATATTTCTTCTTTTTCTATACTTACGCTGCTGTTGGTGCTGTGTATTTGCCGCTGGAGCTGTTCCACAGTGTGTGGCTGCTGCATTTGTTCAGTCTCCAGCATTGCCCCCAACTCAAGCTGCATTTTGACCATGTGAGCTATAACAAGAAGAAGTATGAAATAAGAAATAAACAAACGATACAAAAACAGGTTACACTGCTACTACCATGAAAGTTTAGAGTACTCACTTGTCAAATCCAGCTGCGGGCATTCCTCAGGAGGCTGGAGCGCCACAGGGAGAGTTTGCTGTGGTTCAGTCTCCTCCTCCTCCTCCTCCTCCTCCCGTCTGCCCACGTAATCCAGTATGAAATCCTGGATTTGTGCTGTAAAACAAGGAAAAGAAACTGAGTTTGTACACCATAACTGCATATTTACAAAAACAAATTTTTTACTTATGTTACCATTCATATTCTTCTTCTTCCAAAATTCCACGTCGTTTGCCGTTAACACTGATGGTGCTTGATGTCGCGAAACGCTTCAATTTCAACAAGCTGACGCACACAATTAAAAACTAACCACACTGGCGAACTGACACGGCAGAATGCGACTGGGAGTGGAGAGGGTAGGGTTGGTATCGACATGCTCATTTGGTTGGAACAAATCAGAAAGGGCGGTTGACGGAAAGTTCTGAACAGTGTTTTCAGGAGCCAACAGGAGTGCAGCATTCCACCCCACCTACTGATGACTGTTGATCTGAGTGCACAGGACAAGTTGGTGCTGGTCTGCCGGACCCGGATTTCGTGCACTTTTGCCTTTGGGGTTCTGGAAATACGAGCATGTTCCAGTGATCCGTTCTTTGTGCTGGAGTACTCTGCTTTCGGTCACCGGTTCAATCTGTGGCGCGCTGCTACCGCTGAGTGGCGCGCCGATTCTCGCTTCCGGTCGCCGGTTCACTTTGCGGTAGAGGTGGGCCAAACGGTTATTCTGGAGTAACCGTTATCGCAGTTCCAGTTAATATTTGATAACTGTTATTGTTAACGGTTACTAATAACTGCCAAATTATTTCTCGCTAGCGAATACCGAATACTCCGAGGGGCTACAGCTAAATAACGACATAGTTGGAATACATCAGTTTAGTTATCAGTATAACTGCGAGTGGTGTGAAATGGCAGGAATGTCGTATGAATGGTGTCATAACCTTAGCTTATTAACTCCAGGTACATTTTAGTCGATGTTAGAACGATTATGTGTTTCACATTATATGTTTGTAGGTTATCGGGTGCTATTAGGAATATTATCTTCGCAGCTGCAACAGAAAGTACGCGGAACTTCGCCACAGCACTGTTTAAGTAAAATGTTAGCAACGTGCGTTTTTAAGTATGAAGTAATATGTAAACTGAGTACTGTAGGTTAAATTCGAAGCTTCAATTTCTTGTGCTGCTCACATAATAGAATAAAGTGTACAGTCTTGTAATACAACAAAAAATCTACGTGATGTGACAGTTTCTTTTACTCCTGTGCTGTAAAAGATAGTCCTTTTGGGGAAAGTGTGAGTACGCTAAACCAAGTTTTATGTGAGATTTGGAAACTGCTCGATTTCTCCAGCTACAGCATGTTTATAAAATATGAAGACATGCAGATCGAAAAGGTTGACAGTGTTACATTTCTGGGACTACTACTCGATAGTAAATTCAATTGGGAAGGGCATACCACATTTTCTCACTCTATTATTACATAAGGGAGCATATTCTGTGGTAACTCATCAAACGTAGCAAAAGTTTATCGCATGTAAAAGCGTGTAATAAAAATCGTTTGTGGTATAAATTCAAGAACATGATGTAGGAACCTGCTCAAGGAACTTTGTGTTCTAACCACTGCTTCCTAGTATATTTATTCCTTAATGAAATTTGTTACAAGTATTTCCTACCAATAGCTCAATACATAATATCAGTACTAGAAATAGGAACAGCAATCTACATAAAGACCTAAAATCACTTACCTTGGTCCAAAAGGGGTCCAATATTCCGGAAAATGCATTTTCAATAAACTGCTAGCAAGTCAGCAACCATTAAAAACTTGGTTTCAGATAAAGCACAGTTTACAGTGTGTTTGAAAGACTTTATGATACAGAAGTGTTTGATTCCACCCATTATCAATATGCCGGAAATGGCTATTTTAAGTGTGTCTATGACGTCACTACATACACATGGCAACAAACACGAAGATACATATAAATAATACAATAACATCTCCCACCAAAAATACAAGCAAACCAACGGAACAACTGCAGAAAGTTGGGGGTTTTAGGGTGAGGACAAGCTAGTAAAAACAACACATTCAATACTCCATAAATACACAAAACATCACAGCTAGAAAAAAAAATTAATTATCACCAGCTAATTCCGGCACTACAAACTAGGTCGGCCAACCCCCCCCCCCCCTTCCCAAACACACACCCACACACAAACCAGTTCATAAACACCGTGCCATAAAGACATTCACACACCACAACACCTTTTCACGTCGAAGCAGACGGGTGGAATCGGACGCTTCCATTGACCCCTCCTTCTACTCTGTAGATGAATATCGTAACAGAGACTGATAGACCAGCTTAGGTAAAAATTCTGCTATATTTCAGTTTCGACAGCACTTGGTTGCAACAGTCAAGATCGGGTACTCTGTGTATGATAAATTTATTAAATGTGCGTAATTGTGTTTTATTCTGTAAATATTAGCAGTTACTGTAATCTATTCACATATTTTAACAATCTCCTGACAAATTATGAGGATAATAATTATTATATTTAACTGTATTATGTTATACTTTCTGACATGTTATTTGTCATTCGCGATGGCCAGCGGCTATTTCCGAAGAAGTACGTAAATGTTTGTTCGCACCAGTAACTATTGTCTCTGAAACATCACCGGGGTCTAAGACGAGTCACCCCGATAACTGCCACAGAGCGAGAACTGTTAGCCAATAACGATAACTGCCAGAGGAAAATACCGATCTCTGACAGTTATTTCCAAAGTCGCTCGAATTCCTTATGGCACCTCTCTTTATACTACCCGTTCAAGCTAAATTGACATATGAGGCGGTGGCTTAAGGGAACGACCGTACTTGTTAATGCCTGTACTACAGCTCCTATCAGCCACCGCTCGGACATTAACTTTATTTAATTGTTTGTGCTAAAAGTAACGAAGACGCGCGATATAGAACACAGGTCTTATCAACAGATGGCGCGCAGTCTCACAGTTATTCAAAAGGCCTATAGAACTCCTTTCAAATGGTCTACCCTCTCCTTAGCCAAATCTACGATATCTACGATGAGTTGACGGGGACGATCTTCGGTCAACAGATGGCGCGAGGCACTGTTGACATTAGACAGTTATTGAAATAACTGTCTGTATCAGAGGAACGGTTATCGCAGTAACCGTTACTTCTCAGTAACCGGTTATTTCTATCAGTTACGTTATTTTTTGCCACCTCTACTTTGCGGTGAGGTGTGGCCGCTGACGGCCGCGCAACTTCGTGGGTCCTGGGACACGACACTGCCTCATTTAGCAAAGTACTGTGTAGTTTTTTATGCGGTGCAGGATCATTTAGGAGTTTCAATTTATAAACAATATTCCCATGTGATGTATTTGCTAGTGTATTTGCACTGATTTTTTATGTAATATATTTTCATTCCACATGCACCTGAGAAGACAGTGCAGTGTTTTGTGGGCATGTGTATTTGAAATAAATTGTTCAAAGCAACTTTTGCAAATGTATTGGGGCATTAAACAATTTACCTGATTTGTTTATACATGCAAATATTCCAGAGCAGTAGTTTTAGTTAATATTTCCTACCGCGCAAGTGTCTATTCAGTTTGTGAAATCCACTCTAGCAGATTATTTAACGACATATTTATGACATATCTTGAATCAAACTACTGTGCAGTGGTCTTTTTGATTTGGATTTAATAAATCCTGAAGCAGTGTGTGCTCAAAGACAAGGGAAGGCTGTGGTATTTCCCACAAAAGCACGCGAAGCGTCTCAGGGATGAAGATCGGGGGGGGGGGGGGTTTCAAAAGTGTGCAGCGATCTTTTTAGAGTCAGGGGGGGGGGGGTTTCAAAAGTGTGCAGCGATCTTTTTAGAGTCAATGTTCAAAAGCGGCAGCGGCATTCCTCGGAATAGAATGTGTAATTACGTCGCAAATTGTTTAAATATTCTTTTGTCATATGCAAAGCTCTCTCACTCATTCTCTCTCTCTGTTCAGTGGTTCATTTAGTCCGTGTGACATCTTCAAGATATGTAAGGGATAATATTCTACGCATTGTTTAAACACCAAATTTAATAACTTCTGAAGCAGTTCGTGTTCAACGACACAGAGAATGAAAGTGCGGTAGAGATGAGGAGGAGGAATGCTGCGGATAATTTGAGCGGAAGTGCTTAGCATGCGGCCCTGTGGATGTTGGTAGCCGGTGGCCAGTGGCCAACGTGAAGTAGCCCGCACATGGTTTCTTCCTGCACTCGCGACTCTGGTGAAGGGAGCACACGTGAGAGAGTTTTTCAGATACGTTTACCATGGTCTGGGACAGAGTAATGACGAGGTCCTTTTTGCTATCCGCAAATGTTTATCGTGATCTAAATTGTTTAGTTGTCAATTTCGAGTTGTATTGCGATTTCATAAATAAATCTTAAACAAGTTGTTTAAACAATAGACACAGACTGAGCGAATTTCCCGCCATTTTTCCTAGAGCTGTCGTCTCGGATGGAAGGCGAGGGGGAGGGGAAGGGGAATGGCTAATAAAGCCCTATGGTGGTGGTGTTGTGAACTAGGTCAGTTGGACTCTGGCTTTGGCGAACACACTAGACGGGCCTACTGTAGGTGTCGTACCCCGAGCCGGCCGAGTTGACCGAGCGGCTCTAAGCGCAACAGTCTGGAACCGCGCGACTGCTACGGTCACAGGTTCCAATCCTGCCTCGGGCATGGATATGTGTGATGTCCTTAGGTTAGTTAGGTTTAAGTAGTTCTAAGTTCAAGGGGACTGATGACCTCAGAAGATATGTCCCATAGTGCTCAGAGCCATTTGAACCATTTTCGTCATCGGAGCCACTCAGTAACCGTCGCGACGCACCATGGATCCATAGAGATACTTGCTGATAAATGGGAGTAACGTTCTTTTATCCTCGTTGCGATTGGTAACATTGTCTATCCGACCTCCTAATTATTTTCTGGTTTGTACCCGACCCTCAGAGTTCTACTCGGTCGGCTCTCTGATCATAAATATAGGCCGTAATATTGTACTAAGACGCTGTTTGTCTTTAAAAAAATTCCCCCGTTACTATATTGCCTTTATTTATTATTTTCTGGTTTGCACCCGCCCCCCAGGTTTACTCGGTCGGCCCTTTGGTCATAAATATAGATCGTAGTATTGAACTAAGACACTAGTTGTCGTTTGAAAATTTGTTCTGATATTTTATTACCCTTCCTTTCTAGTTTATACTCTATCGTTAATGTTTTAATGAATCAGCTCCTGATCGGAAATACAGTCGGAACAGTTGTACCAAGGCAGAGGTTCCTGTTGAGCAAACAGGGGTCTTGTGGTTGGATGAAGATGTTAACCGGTTCAATTCCTTGATTGTAATTGTATTTGAGATAATCTGAACTACCTATTGTACTAAGCTGTGCGTTCCTGTCTTTGAAAAACGGGGTCATTATTGGCATATTTTTAAATGGATCATGTAGTTCCGCCGAATGAGTTCTCTTGTAATAAGTGCTCATACGTAATGTTTCAAAACGTTCATGCAGGGCGGCCTTCATAACTGAGAAGCAATTTAACTTTTAACATATTTACAGCCAACTGTCACCAGGGCTTTAGCCAGAATAAGATTGTCAAAAGGGACGGTTTGGGATCCAGTCGCACCTTGTTGCTGATTGAAATGAAAAGGTTGCTCGCTTTGAAGCAAGCCTTATCATTGTTATTATTGTTTCCTACTTTGTTTAACCTTTAAGCATAGGTGCACATCTTAACCCCAAACCTTTCGACATACAGTTTCGAAATAGAATTATGCCATTTGTTTGAGTGATTGAAACACTCTTGCCTCCAATATTAGTTACATGTTTTCATGTGTTGCAGAAGGGCATTTAAGAAGAGAAACTGTGTCCAGCGCGGTAGTAAACTTCACTGCTTCACCCGATAAGGGGAGGGCTGCAGGTCCGGGCCATTGTGATTATTGTCATGTTGTTCTTGTTTTGATTTCTCTTGTAAAAGCTTATTCATTTCACAGATTTTGTTAATTTGTAAAGAAAACAAATTTATGATTATACGTTGTTAAATAAACAGGTTGTGTAGAAAGAAAGTTACATTGGTGGGTCCTCCCTTCCACGTTTTCCTTAATACCAGTAAATACCACGTCTCACACCCGGTACGTTCTATATCTCAGGAGAGATTAAGCAGTTCCTTTCTCACTCGAAAATCGCACTTGAATGTTGGTTGCTTGTGTGGATTATGCCTTGAGTAAGAAGAAGAAACGTCTGCCAGCGTTTGTCGGAACTCGAATACGGTAGAATCGTGGAGTATGGAGACTCTACTTTATCGTGTCGCAATATTGTGACTTACCTTCGTTGGGATCCCACGACTGTTACGCAAATATGGAATCAATTAGCTCTGGAGGGCCATACTCAGTGCCATGCAGATCTCAAAGCCCCCACGTGACTAGCGTCCGAGAGGACATATTGTTTGCTCTGTCATGCAGGACAAGAAATGAGCATGTTTCCTGCATGAAGGGTATCCACAAGGGCAATCCAACGATGTCTGGAGCACGAAGTACTTTCAGCACTCCGAGCATTGTTGTGGCTTCGGTTGGCAGGGAGTGTATCGCCGACAGTGGTGCGTCCATCGACAACATCAGCCATGGGAAATGACACCCTGCCGTCGTTTCGGTGTCTTGGATGGGCGTCCACTACGCACATATCCGTAAGTGGGGGCGCTGAAGGGAACTAATTTTGTCAAGCTGTATTCGTCACCTGGCGTGATTGTATGGTGTGCCGTTCGGTACATAACATGATCACGTCCGGTTCAGTTAGCCGGTATACGGAAAGCAGCTGCAAAATTTCTGATTTGTTAAGGCCGGGGCTGTACTCTATAATCAAGATCTCTGTATGTTTTCTTCCAACAACACAACGCGTAGCTACATAATGCTTCGGGTGACAAGACGAACCTAAATATGTTCGACTGTTGCCTTGGTGTGCACGTCTTCCAGATCTCCTACCCGATGTAAACATCTGATCATTTGTTATCAACAGACTGACACGCCATCACTCGCCAGCTACTGTGATTGAACTCTGGTACACAGCTGAAGCACCATAGAATGAATAGCTTGTGTCTGTCATCCAAGCTCTAGGCGACGCTCAGTCATACTCTCTCAACTATTGAAACTTGAAACTTCCTGGCAGATTAAAACTGTGTGCCCGACCGAGACTCGAACTCGGGACCTTTGCCTTTCGCGGGCAAGTGCTCTACCATCTGAGCTACCGAAGCACGACTCACGCCCGGTACTCACAGCTTTACTTCTGCCAGTACCTCGTCTCCTACCTTCCAAACTTTACAGAAGATCTCCTCCGAACCTTGCAGAACTAGCACTCCTGAAAGAAAGGATATAGCGGAGACATGGCTTAGCCACAGCCTGGGGGATGTTTCCAGAATGAGTGTTCGGTAGCTCAGATGGTAGAGCACTTGCCCGCGAAAGGCAAAGGTCCCGAGTTCGAGTCGCGGTCGGGCACACAGTTTTAATCTGCCAGGAAGTTTCATATCAGCGCACACTCCGCTGCAGAGTGAAAATCTCATTCTGGTTTTCTCTCAACTATTGTTCAAAAATGTTGAAATGTATGTGAAATCTTATGGGACTTAACTGCTAAGGTCATCAGTCCCTAAGCTCACACACTACATAACTTAAATTATCCTAAGGACGAACACACACAGCCATGCCCGAGGGAGGACTCGAACCTCCGCCAGGACCAGCCGCACTCTCAACTATTCACTGTTTTAATTTTATCTTGGTGGTACATGGGTACACCGACAATTTAAGGTTCAGTCTTATTAAATTAATTAGTTCGATTATTAATTTCAGTTCTGAAAATGACCACAGGCTTATGAAACAAAAGAGCCGAGAGTAAAGTCACTAATTCGTACATAAGAATTAAGAGTTTAGCCCATGATTTGAAGGTTACTGAGAGGATAATACTTTCCTTTATACAAAAAAATAATATTTAGCATCATATTTATGATTAAAGCAAATGACTCTTGGAGTTCGCTTCCCTTGACCACCATCTCGAATCATGGTACTTTTGTGAGGTAGTTAGTGCATTATCTTGCGGAATAGGCACGTGTTTTTTTTCTTTTTTTCAAATTGAGACTATGGTGAACTGAGAACATACAGACTCGCGTTTGCCGCTATGCGTTGTATTTCAGCAATTTGTAGTATGTTGTAGTCATTTTATTTCAGTGTATGTTTTGTTTGTGTTATCGATTTTTGTTTGTTTGTTTGTTTCTCATTCTGCCTAGTCAGTGTCTTGTACATCACTTCCTGTCTGCTGTTGCGTCGTAGTTAGCAGTGTTGCGCAAGCTTTTGCGGGGCAAATTTGACTATGTGGTTGTGTATGATATTTTAGGATAGGTTTTGTTCTTGGGGTTTGGCATAAATGTGTGCATTATGTAAAAGAAGATCTGAGTAGAATTGTGGCGTGTGATGCTTTAAGAATGGGAAACTTGCAGAAGTAGCAATTGGCAATTAATTTGAATGTTTACGAAAAGCAAAGCACTTTTGTATAATGAAAAAGGCTGCACACTAATGTCGTTCAAAATCGAATGTGAGCCACCCATTTATGCAGAACAAGACAGAAGAAGGCGGAAGATGTCCATTTAAATAATAAAAAAATGGCTCTGAGCACTATGGGACTTAACTTCTAAGGTCATCAGTCTCCTAGAACTTAGAACTACTTAAACCCAACTAACCTAAGGGCATCACACACATCCATGCCCGAGGCAGGATTCGAACCGTAGCGGTCGCGCGAGTCCAGACTGTAGCGCCTAGAATCGCTCGCCATTTAAATCAGTCTGCAAACAGTGCGCAAATGTTAAATGCATGAGACTCCTACGATGAGGGTTCAGTTCACTCAGATAATGAAAGTGAAAACGATGCCGATGCGGCACGTCATGTAGATTCTGTAAATGTGGAAAGAGATACAGTCAGGAAAAGTGACAGTTCGATTTCGCTGACAAGGCGTCATAGAGCAGCTGAGTCGCGTGCGTCTATTCCTGGGTACGTTGCCGGAATTGCGCAATTAGAATCGAGCATTAGACAACAGGCAAGGAAAGCTAAGAGACGGCAAGAAGAAGAATACCAGACAAGGAATGGGAAGGAAAGAGAAATTAGCGTAAAGTAGAAAGGGTTAGAGGTAGCTAGATTTGATAATGGGTAGGATAATTAGAAGTAAGCGTTGCATGATGTGAGAGTGTTTGAAGTATGAATGTGCAGGCTGTGCCTGCTTAGTTCATTGAGGTTGTTGGGATGTTGGGAAACTAACAAAACACTGACATATACTACAGCAACACCACAGGAAACTGTTCAGTTTATGTCTTTTAGACAAGTGATTAATTATCAACGACTGGAATTTTCTTCAAAAGAATCCTCGTAGAACATTGTTTAACTGAACCCATTAGTTAAATTGTAAACTTTAACTACAGACTTCATATTTTTGTTATGATTTTCTGTTATGTGTTTATGTAAACATTCGTTGGAACAACAAAGCACCAAATTACGCGCTAAGGATTGTGCAGAGGAATACAGCGTTTCAAACGGCGAGTGAGAAGCAAACGTCGCTGGGCGCTGAGAAGGCAGCCAGGAGATAACGGCGGGTCGGCTCGCCCCTGAGATCACGCGACCACCTGGGGCGAAGCTGCCGGTGTGACGTCACAGCAGAACTACCCCCGATCGAGAGATCAGCTGAGGTGACAGGACAGGCAGCTGGCTGGCGTGGTGACACTGGGCAGCTCAAAGGCGACAGAGCCGCACGGCGTCCCGCTCATCCCTTTGACTCGAGCCAGTGGGGAGTGAATGCATCAGCAGGGGCGCCTGGCCTGCAGCCAGCAGGTAAGAGAGACTCGGGCCGACCCTGCCGCTATGCGACCACCCGGGACCACCGTTGTTGATGCAAGAGTCTTGAGGGACCGGACCTGAATGTAACGCTGCTGCTGACCAGAAAGGAGGGATTAGAGAGCGCCGGACCAAGCGACTCATGACTCTGGATACTTGCCACAAAACTGACCACAGCTGCTGGAGGAGAGTCTTCAACAAGAGCGACAGTTTGTCAAGTGCTACCCCATTTCTGGTCTGCCAGTAGTCAAGACACCTACCTGTTGCTGCCGTAGCCAGGAGACAGGTGTCGCTGCCACCACTGATGCTGTTAAGTAAAGGGGTAACTCTTCCCTTAGCACAAACTCACCCCCCTTCACCTGCCATGTCCAATTTGTTACAACCTCATGAGTGTACTGCTGTATTTATTTGTGAGTCTAAAGGTAATTTTTGGCTCCCTGAAGACTTTTGAGAAGGGAGCAGTAGGAGACCTTAATTGTTAGTGTTTTTCAGTTCATATTTTTATTTTTCCTGCTGTATTTATTTTATAACGAGTAGATTAAATGTAATTTTTTCACTTTTCTTTCTTACTATGTATGTCGTGCGGGACACCACCATTTTAAGATGTGTACTGGGGTAAAAGGTCACTCACACCTAAAATCTTAGATTGTCAAAACGTTACACACAACAAATACACTAATATTCGAACCACTTTTTGAAATTGTCTCATGTTTTTATTTTGTCTTTGTCGTTTGCTGTTGCAAAGTCTCACTATGTTCCACATGTCATTTAATTTTTTTTTTTGTTAACACCGTTTACTCCATTGTACTAAAAGAACTAGATTTTCTGGATGTGTGGAAGAATTTGTCATGTCATTGGTGGTGTTTTTGGTTTTTGGTTGGCAAAACTGTCTTGGTCCAGCATGTGATCCCAGAAGATTCAGTTAAATTGTGATAATTTTTCTGCTGTCACACCAACTTCCTTATTGAAATATGACTATGCAGAAATTACGGGGTAACTGGGAGGTAGTGGGAGATGGCGCACCATTCTTTCACTTTAACAACATTGTCAATAACATTAAGTTCATATTTAAGATCAGGATCTCTGTGTTCCCCAGTTCTACATTTGATATGAGTGGCTTATGATCTTTTATACCAGGAAATTGTGGGCAGAATGTACCTATAACTACATGCGTAATCTGTAGAGAACTTGAACCTGAGGCGATGCAGTGGAAGTGATGGAGGGCCGCGCAGGATTAGCCGAGCGGTCTCAGGCGCTGCAGTCATGGACTGAGCGGCTGGTCCCGGCGGAGGTTCGAATCCTCCATGGGGCATAGGTGTGTGTGTGTTTGTCCTTAGGATAATTAAGGTTATACAGTGTGTAAGCTTAGGGACTGATGACCTTAGCATTTAAGTCCCATAAGATTTCACACACATTTGAACATTTGGAGGTGGTGGAGAACAGAGAGAGAGATCGATTGGGTGGCATAAACGCTGAGTGCACGACCAGGCTCTATGAGATATTCTGGAAAGCAGCGCTCAGTGGATCGTACCTGCAGAGGAACTTCTGGCCATAGCACTCTCCTCCTTCCTCCTAGGGTCAGACAGGAGGGAGCTGGTTCACAAAAAAAATTATACCTGAGCTAGGCAGCAGCCCATTGTGAAGGGGGCCAGTTGGTGGAAAGTGGGTGGAGGAAGCCATTTAAGAGAGACTGCTGTAAACCGAGCCTTTGTGCACATGGTGGAAAGATCATATAACTCTGTGCATTCTTATGTTGAAGCTGGGACGATACGAACAGATCTTCTGGCACACATGTTTGGTGGAAGCAAGACTGTCGCCCCTGATGCCAGGAAGTCGCCAGGTTCTTTTAGCGAGTAGCTAAAACATATATTTCACTGGTATGACTGTCTGGGAAGCTTAACAGCATCCTTTCAGAAATGGGAATTGGTCGGGCTGGAAAGATTAGATCTCTTCGTAAATGTGGGGCTGTGGTCCCATCTGGTCAAAAATATGTCTCTGAGCACTGTGGGACTTAACTTCTAAAGGTCATCAGTCCCATAGAACTTAGAACTACTTAAACCTAACTAACCTAAGGACATCACACACATCCATGCCCGAGGCAGGATTAGAACCTGCGACGGTAGCGGTCGCGTGGTACTTGTCAAAAATATTCTTTTTTCAGACAGAGAGATTTGGAAGCGCTGATTGGCTCCTCTCGGGATATACGAAATGGAGGCATGCTCCCTCAGCAGTGGAACCCCTTTGCTGTGTCTAGATTGGCAACCAGGTCAAAAGAACAGTCAAGAGAGGAGATTCAATGAGGAGAGGATAATTCGGTTGGTTTGTGCAATGTGGGGGCCGTTTCGTTTCTGCTAATTCGGCTCCCGTATCGAGACTTGGTGGAAGGTGGTTCTGATTCTTTGCCTTCTTCTTCTTCTGGCCCTCCCCTGGTGGAGAACTTCAGGTCTTTCCCTAGTGTTTGAGACTTGTGGCCTGTACCTTGCTGTGGATTAAGAGCAAGTGGCAGTTTCCAACTGTACCGACAGTGGAACTGCATATCTTCTCGGACACACTGTGTGTCACGAGGGTGAAGTCATTCGTCCTGAGTCTCCCGTCTGAGGTTTGACAATTCCAGCACGCACCGTCATGCCTGTGAGTCAAATTGTTTTGGCTAAACCAGTGAATCGGTGCACCTTTTACCACGTTTGGATAATCAGAACGCCAGTCCACAGGTTTTTGTGGACGCTGTAAAGCGCCAAAAATTTTTGTTACGATTTTTTCGTTTCGCATTACGTAATAGAGACGAATCAACTTAGACTCAACAAGAAAATGGATGTTTAAACTTTGTAAAAGCTTTGTTTTAATGTGTATTCCTTTGACATGTTGTAGTATCTAAAGACCGAGAGAGAAAAGCTGACGAAAACCAGATCTCAGCCAGAGTTGTACCATCACCAGAGCGAGTGGGTAGCAGTGCGAGTCAGTGACCCTACAGCTACTGCAGCTGGCCACCAGAAACGGTACCGAAGGCCACTAAGAATGAACTTAACACGTACAAGGGATAATCACCGTTCTAAGATTGTTCGAAAAAAGGTTCTTAGTTCGATCATCGAGGAAGGCACAGTGGGTAGTTGCTGTTAGGACGTAGACGGGTCACGGTCGGTCGTAGCTGTGAATAACAGGAAACTGATGTGTCGTAGTTTGATTCTGAATTCTCGTTCGTCATCACTAATAATATACTCTGAGAGGTTAATCGGCAGCCAGTTTGAGGTGGGGAGTTTAATCGATTGGAGTAGTACTGAGGAGTGTTGGTGTCTGCGTAGAAGAGCAAGTGATTGCTATACAAGCGCATGATAATTTAGATTCGGAAGATAGCTAGGTGGGCATCCGTGTGACGCTAAGCACTGTGGATAATGAGAACGAACATACCGTAAGCAATTACATGGTAGATTTGATGATGACTTTTGAAGAATAGTTGGTCGTACCGGCTATTAGATCTTTCGGAGGTTTCTTTTCTTTGGTTAAGAATTTATGTGAATGTTGGAGAGCTCATATGTTAACTATCCAATATTTTGGATAGTTTGGAGTATTCATCGCGTGCACCTTAGAGGGTGACACAGCTGATTTAATAGTAGGTGTAGAGGAATACGGAGTGAGTATCGGCCAATTATGATTATTGTTATTGCGTATTCTAAGGTATTTGAACAACGCTTGAGAACCCCACGACCTTCTACTGAGTTGAGAATGGTAGTTTTGAGGTCCGGACGGCGAAACTTTACGTCATTGTACGTTAATATACTGTACCATATATAGGGATCGTCTTTGGAAACAGACCATCTTCCTATATTTTGAAAGAGTCATGGCAGAAAAAGATCCAATCAAAAACCATTTAAAGGAGGGAAGACCGGTGACTATATTTTACGGTTCAAGTGCTGTAATTGATTTAGTAACTTCAAGGTGTAATGCCAATGCCTGAAGAAATCTGAATTTTGCTAAAATCTTAAATTAGAATACAAAGTGGCGGTGGCACTTAGGTTTTATATTTGTGTGTGGGGTTTTTTTTTTTACTTTGTTTTCCGATTAGAAGGGGAATAGCTCATAAAAAGCACTTGAACCAACCACTATAAGCTGTGACCATAGAGATTTTCAAGATAAAAATAAAGTTGTTTAATTATGTGAATTCTTAAAACAGTGTGCTGTATACGTCATTTATAGCGCAGAGAAACTACTAAAGAAAGTTTTCATGTTCTTAGTAAAGAGAAAGAACGAAATAAAGAGACTGAGATAAAGAAAGAAAGAAAGAAAGAGAAAAGGTGATTTTTTTCAGGGTTGATTTAGGGAACGTTAATTAAAATAAATCCCATTTATTGGACTTAGTAAGGGCCAAGAATATTATATTGCGTGAACATACAAAACCAAAGATTCAGCTGTACGTCATTTGAGAAATATATAATAATAACAGGATAGAGTCGGACTTGGACAAAAGAAGAAATCATTGGAAAGCAAAAGATGGTTCAAATACTTAAAGAGGGGCAACATTACGAAAGAACAGGTTCGCAACAGTCTTGAAAGATTGGAATAAAAATTATGAATTCTCATGCAGCGAATAATACAGTCGCTAGTTCGCAACGGAATGCAAGACGTAATAATAATATCGTTGCTTCATCAGAAACGAGCGGCGTACAGATACCTAATATTTCATGAAAGTATACTAAACTTCAGCAGTGTTAGATTTTTTTAAGTGAATAGAGCTGTTGGTTAAATTCATATCAGTCGATCGCTATTACCGTGTGTTCCATCATAATACTCGGAGAGTGTCTATGTGTCGAGGTGAGTTGTTATTCTTTGGACTACGAAAAACTGCATGTTAGTGAGGAGAGCATTCTCAAGTTTCAGCGTTGTATTTATTTAGTACCTGCCAAACTAGTTTCATAGGCGTTGGTTATCGTAGGAACTCTGGAATTCTTCTTGTTAATTAAAGTCAGATGCTTTATCCTGAAACTTTTTCGACAACGATATTTAACATCGACCATATAGCCCGAAATTAGTATTGTGTCAAGGTTCAGATTCGTATCATGTTTGTCAGCGGCAATCTTCCTTCGGAGATCAGCCATTAGTTTAATCGTTGTAAACGAAATAACTGAAGTCAGATGCTTTATCCTGAAACTTTTTCGACAACGATATTTAACATCGACCATATAGCCCGAAATTAGTATTGTGTCAAGGTTCAGATTCGTATCATGTTTGTCAGCGGCAATCTTCCTTCGGAGATCAGCCATTAGTTTAATCGTTGTAAACGAAATAACTGCAGTTAACTTTTGAACAGGAGTGGCTCGTCTAACAAATCGTAACTGATCTTCCGACAAGTTTCATCATATGCAATGAGGTGTACCATCCACTGTTCGTTGTCAATTGGACTCGGTATACCAGGACTGAGAAGGTGGATTTTTTCTAATCTGTCCGCTGCAACACGAGGTGTCAATCTAAACTGCACGCTGTATTACAACGCGTCAGAACATTACAGCAGCCGCAGCTCACCGCTCCTCGCCCATAGCCCTCCGTTTTCTGCTGCTGCCTGAATCAAGGTGAAAGGGTCTAGTATTGCTGCATCGGTGGAGGTTTGTTAAACAGCGTTCACAGCTCCCTGTTCTCTGGTGAACCATAGTTTGTGGTATACCTAGTGGTACGTAGTTGATTCCATCTGAATAGAGTTGGACGTCACACTGGATTAATTGCTTTGTAACAGGGAATAACTCAGAAGAGAATTTCTGTAACCTGGACCCCAATGTATAATTTGCCAATCAAACACCATTCCATTTCTGGTAAGTATTTGTCATTTTTCTGTGAGATTTATCAGAAAATTGTAGTCACGAAAGGATTAATAAAACTTGTCTTTATTTTGTAAATTTAAATACGCCACTGTTCTCATTCATACTCCCTCATATTCACTGTTTTTATTTTATCGTGATGGTACATGTGTACGCCAGTAATTTAAGGATCAGCCTTATTAAATTAATTAGTTTGATTAACAACAAAAGTGCCATGAATAAATTCACCAATTCATACATAAAAATTAAGGGTGTAGCTCACGATTTGAAGGTCACTGAGAAGCTAATACTTCTCTTTATGTAAAAATAATAACATTTAGCATCATTCAGACATATATTTATGATATTTTGTCTAAAACTGACATGGTGAGACCGTGGCTGTATACAATTAATGTAGGTTGATTCTTACAAAGAAGAAAACAGCAACCAGCCACTATTAATACTGCTATTTATTTAAGTAAATAGCGCCGTAACCGGTTTCAAGCTGAAAAGTTCATCTTCAGACGGCTGTTCACAATATTTATAAGACGCACTTTATATAATTATCAGTTTTTGATATTTATGCTTCCACTGCAGCGAAATATTCTTGGTGTGTTGGTGCCCTACGGTAGAAAACAGTGTTATAAGCGTCCTATGTGAACATACTAACCTCCAAACGATGAATTTATGATAAAAGGAAGTGACAAATTGCAACATTTACAAAAGTACATCTCTGTCTCAGACTTGAATAACTCTTTACTGCTGCTCTATATGCTGACTGATTCAGCTGAGATAACGAACTGGGCACAGCACTTCCAGGCTTGGTTCTATATTGTCCTCTGTGTGAAGGCACTGTTACACTGAGAGGCGTGGTGTACAGGAGCGCCTACGATTCGACGTCATGGATTACAGCGAGACCTCGTTAAGTCTGTGGTATCAATGTACATTGTCGACTCCGGTGTGACACTGCATTTTCTGGTCGATACCGCATTAATCACGCATTCTTCCTGCTACACTGTATACGCACAATGATTCAAACTGCGTTATTTGCTCTTCTTACAGGTATTGCAGTTTCAGCGACCAGCAACGAATTTTCCATACATACCTTATATCATATGGGTAAGGATTACTAAGCTACGCTACGATACGATACGGTACAGAACACACCGACAGTACGCCTGCACTGCGTGTCGGCGCCTCCCGCGGCAGTCAGCCCACCAGAGCGGCTCTACAGCGCAACGGCTCGGCAACCTCCCCCCCCCCCCCCCCCCCTCTTTCTCCTGTTCCCGGCCCCTGCCGGAGCGCGTTAGCCGCTGTTAGCGCCCGCTTCCGCGAGCCAGTCACGTCCGCTGCCGGCCTCCTTGTGAACAAACATGCCGCCATTATTGGAACAGGGAGCCTGCCTCAGCGCCAACTTATCCTCGGCCTCTGTCAGTTTACCCTCTGTGGTCAGAGCAACACGGTCCTAAGAGCTTGTTCCTTTCACTTGCAATTACAGTAGTTCAGTTTTCTCACATATTCCTATATTTCTGGGAACATATTTCGCTTCCAAGAGTGTGTTGTCATTACTTATCTGAATTACAAACGAAGGTAGTAAAACATTTTGTCCTTGCACCATGTCTTACACCACTGCACACTGATTATGCGAGGCGATCTCCAGGGTTTAGTATTAGGACCGATACTATTCCTATTATACACCAATGGATGTGTCGTGAGCTCTGTACCATTGTAAACAAATTACATATGCTCTTAAGCATAACACTAACTAACCAGCAGAAAGCTGTCGAGAAGAATAGCATGCATCCCCACGTGCATTGTCCCTATGGGCACAAAATATAAATTTAAAAATCAATCCTTCAAAAATCAAAGCAGTACTGGCTGCCCACTCTTGGTTCATTAGTCCGATCTTCCGAGAATCGTTGCCCTACATCGTACTTCTCTTCAATCTTAAGTCCACAGGTCGTGGTCAAGTGGCTAGGGTTGCTGCCTCTGGATCACGAGATCCAGGTTCGATTCCTGGGCGGGTTGGGGGTTTTCTCTGCCTGGGCACTAGGTATTTGTGTTGTCCTCATCAGTTCATCATCATTATCATCATCATCATTCGTGACCATGACTAGACTGGACAGTGTAAAAACTGGGACTTTGTATGGGCTCTGATGACCGCGCAGTTGAGAGCCCTACACATCATCAAACTTCTTCAACAAATTTATGCATTTATATAATTCTGCAAGATTTAGTGACAGTTCTCATCTGCGACAAAGTCTTCTGAGTCGTTATGTTGCATTTTATTCCTCTTCAAAGTTCTTCAGTGCTCGACGTTTCGATCGTTCTGCTGAGATCTTCTTCAGAATTCTTTTGATCATCAGTGAGAGTGAGACAGGGATGTGGCCCATCCTCGATCTCTTTCAATCTGTAGACTGTACACTGATACACTGAGAAAGCAGTAAAGGAAACCAAGGAAAAATTGGGAAGGGAATTGATAGGAAGGAAGGGGGGACGGAGAGGGGGTCGGGATTGGTAGAAGTAAATGGAATTACTTTGGAACTAACGACCTTCTTTAAAACCTTTACAGCGGGATAGCTTGGACACAGTGATCCTTGAGTGGAAAACCATTGGGCGATATATTTAGAAAACATTTTTTAAAATCATTTAAGAAACATACACTGGTACTTAGAGCCTTCACAGGATTTCAAATCATGGCCGTTTTACTGAAAATACACACACACAGATTTAACATTACCCAGGTGCGGCTCGTAATTAAAGGCTCTGAGGCGGAGCTGTCCAAAAATATATATTACAATAAATTTCTCAATAACGTATTACAGAATTTAAATCATCAGAAAGCATTACACATGTTTCCCAAACGGATTTAAATAATGCGGGACAAAGTTTTTGGAACCGTTGATATGTGATACAAAACGATGTCTTTCGAACAGGTAGCGGCTAGTCTTAAGGTTGCCTATTGAAGTGCCGCTTAGCTCTAGGTAGCAGCATTTTGGGCGGCATGGCTTTTTCGGAGTGCAATCCTCGTGGGCGTCCCGAAGTCTCTGTTGTTTCACCCTACAGATGTCTTACGAACCTGCACACAATTTTCGCGTTCCACTGTTTACATCAAAAGGGAATGAACACAGTTGGTGAGACTCCGCTATCGAATCCCTATCTTTATATATCTCTATTTTGCTTTGACGTGCTATTTATCGACGTTTAGTGTTATTGTTTTGATAGTGTTTTAGTTTTTTTTCTACCATTGGTTATTCTATCTACCATTGTTGGAATAAGTTTGCAAATGTTCCGCCAGAGTGCTCTAGCGTACAGTAACATAAGTCTTACCATCTAGTGAGAATTTCACGAATAATTTGAGGAAAAATGGCGCGAAATATAGCCCGTGCGCGAAATACACTGAAGCGCCAAAGAAACTGGTATAGGCATGCATATTCAAATACAGATATGCGTAAATAGGCAGAATACGGCACTGCAGTAGGCAACGCCTATGGAAGACAAGTATAGGGAGCAGTTGTTAGATCGGTTACTGCTGCTACAATGGCAGGTTATCAAGAATTATGTGAGTTTGAACGTGCTATTATAGTGGGCGTACGAACGATGGGACACAGCATCTCCGAGGTAGCGATGAATTGGGGATTTTCCAGTACGACCATTCCACGAGTGTAGTGTGAATGTCAGGAATTCGGTAAAACATCAAATCTCGACATCGCTGCGGCAGGAAAAATATCCTACAAGAACGGGACCAATGACGACTGAAGAGAATAGTTTAACGTGACAGAATTGCAACCCTTCCGCAGATTGCTGCAGATTTCAGTGCTGGACCATCAACAAGTGTCAGTGTGCGAACATCATCGACATGGACTTTCGGAGCCGAAGGACCACTCGAGTATCCTTAATGACTGCACGGCACAAAGCTTTACGCCTCGCCTGGGCCCGACAAAACCGACATTGGACGTGTTGCCTGGTCGGATGAGTCTTGTTCCAAATTGTATCGAACGAATGGACCTTGCATGTCAGCAGGGGACTGTTCAAGTTGGTAGGGCTCTGTAATGGTGTGGGGCGTGTGCAGTTGGAGAGATATGGGACCCCTGAAACGTCTAGATACGACTCTGAAAAGTGACACGTACGTAAGCATCCAGTCTCATCACCTGCATCCCTTCATGTCGGTTGTGCTTTCCGACGGGCTTGGGCAATTCCAGCAGGACAATGCGACACTCCACACGTCCATAATTATTACAGAGTAGCTCCAGGAACACTCTTCTGAGTTTAAACACTTTCGCTGCCCACCAAATTCCCCGGACATAAACATTATAGAGCATATCTGGGATGTCTGTCAACGTGCTGTTCAGAAGCGGTCAGCCCCTCATACGGATTTATGGAGAGTCCTGCAGGATTCATGGTGTCAGTTCCCTCCAGTACTACTTCAGACGTCAGTCGAGTCCCTGCCACGTCGTGCTGCGGCACTTCTGACTGCTTGCGGGAGCCCTACACGATATTAGGCAGGTGTACCAGTTTCTTTGCCTCTGCAGTATATATCCATTTACTGTAGTTTCCTTGCCTGCTGACACCGAGTAACGTGCCTTATTAGCGAGTTTCTTTTTCTGAGTGTGTTATGAATGTGTTTCTCTTTCTTGCGAGTAACTTCAGCCTACCGCAAGTTAGAAGACAACAAAATACGAATTCAGTGTGCAATTTATCAGGTAAAATTTTGGTACAAGAGGTTAGGATGAAAGTGAAGGAAGTAGATGCGCCCGGACCCGATGTAAACATGAATCAAGAACAAAAACAGGCAAGGGTAGACACGCAACTTTAAGAAAGTGATGTTCAAAATGCATGTTTTCGTAATACATAAGTATAAATTCGACAATTACTGTGTGTGAACTACCTTCGTCGTTGCTTTGGTCACGCTTATCAGCTAATTATAACACAAAATTCGTGACGTCAGAGCAACGTCGCTGTTTCGTCAAGCGAACTCATAAATCCAGCGGTTTGAGTGCACAAAACATTAAAGTTTAGAAATAAAAATACCAAGAACATAAAGCGTGCAGCGATACTAACAAATGGTTCAAATGGCTCTGAGCACTATGGGACTCAACTGCTGTGGTCATCAGTCCCCTAGAACTTAGAACTACTTAAACCTAACTAACCTAAGGACATCAGACACATCCATGCCCGAGGCAGGATTCGAACCTGCGCCCGTAGAAGTCGCACGGTTCCGGACTGCGCGCCTAGAACCGCGAGACCACCGCGGCCGGCTGAAACTAACAGACACCGCATTAAAGATCTCTCCAAAACGTGTCTTTTGTTACGATTTGTTGTGGTAAACTGTCGGGAAATGGAGTTAGCTTTTGATGTTATTTAGTAGGCCTAGTACATTATGAAACGCAAGGAAGATACAGTACGTAAACGTTTGGCTAGAGTGTGATATTACCCCCTCCCTCTCCCGCCCTGAAATTTTGATTGTGGTGGCAGACTGATTTGCAGCGTAACCCGAGGTCAAGGCTGGTTCCGATCGATAAATTTCGCACCCTTACCCATTATGGAAACCACGAGCCGCACCTGGCATCACCGATAAGCAGCACTCAGTCGAACACAGGTACATCATTGGCCCGCTTTCGAAGCTCTCCGGTACGAAAGAACAACTGCCGAATACCGACTGCCGGGCGCGGCCACATTTGAAACGTCCCCTTAGAAAAATTTATACAAGACTGATCTATGTGAAACGTCCTCTTTGAACAATTATACACGACTGTGCTTAAGGTGACACACAATATTTTTAGCACAACGCAATCTGACTTCCAAAAATCCCTACGAAAGAATGGCCCTGACTAGCATTAACCTATACGTTTCACAAATCACTTACCTCACAAAAATCTTCGTTACTCAAGCTACTGCAATACAGCGAGCGCCACTACTGCCAGCTAAATAAAAGATTCAAACTACTGAAAGCACTAACTACTGATAGGCATAGTTAGCAAATGAAAGATTTTAATACAGAACAAACAATGTATTTACCTTAATAGTCATAATATATATATATATATATCAGTTCGTGACACCAATTCTTACAAATTTCAAAACTCCGCCATCTCTCTCCCCACATCCACCACTGCTGGCGGCTTACCTCCAACTGTTAGCATCCAGCTGCCGCTGCCCAACACTACAATGGCAGACAACAATGCCAACCAGCCACAGACTGCACACGGCACAGCCAGTGATTCTTATACAGAGCGCTACGTGACGGCGGCGTTACCAATAAAAAAACCTAAACAGCCTACTTACATAGCCCTCATGCTCCCCACAAAAAAATTTACAAATTGTTTTGGGCAGTGGCCAATACAGATTTGAAAAATTTTTTCATAATTACAGTGACAAAGAAATGAAATGCACACACTTATCGATACAATGTTGGTCAAAAGCTAAAATTTTCTCACAGTCCATAAAGACAGTCCTGATCATTCATCAAAGTAAAATTGCAGTGTTTTTCTCAAAGTCTGAGTAGTAAAAGAAAATGCACACAGTAGTAGTGGATTTCCACGCAGTCTTGAAGAAGTAGTGTTGTCCCTCCAACGGTAAGACAGTGCTGACTCTTGACATGCAGACAGGTAATGGGCCACAACAGAGCAAACCCACAGCAGAGTCAGTCGAAGTTTTGAAGAATATTGGTACGTAGGTCATCTCAGAGTGGACCCACTGTAGTCCTGGTAGAGATTACGGTATTGGTGGGCCACCAGAGATGCAGACCGACTGTAGACCTTGTAGAAATAATGGTATTGGTGGGTCATCGAAGGTGTAGACCCACTGTAGTCCTTGTAGAGATGGCCAGCAGCCATCTGTTTGACTGTGCCGGCGCACAATCACCATTGAAGAGTCTTGCGGATAATATAGCAAGTCCATAACCACCACTTGTGCACTCACAAAAATTGTTTTTGAAATGTTCTTACAACCAGCAATGCTGTTATCCAGTCCCTTACTGAATTATTAACACACATGCAAACACTATCAGTCCCTACTTCTCACATATTGTCCATGTACTATGACCAACAGAAACGTGTGCAGTGAAATGTAATTTACAAGTTACTTAATTTGATGAACTGGTGTCAATTACAATTTTATAACATAAGAATACAATAACAAAGGTACAAAATACATCTTTAAATAACATAACAATACAGAGAACATTTGCAGTAGTACAGGCTTTACAAAAGAATCGAAATAACAAATTCATAGGTGTTGCAAAAATTATGACATAAGTACATACATAAAAGATCAGAATAATTATTGAAACATCAACTTCACACATTAGCATTAAAATAAAAGAGAATAAATAATGTCTAAACATCAGAAAAATTCTACAATGTAAATATTATTAGCTAAACACATAAAGACAGGAAGAACACAAATATACAAGAGTACACAAACACATAGCGGAATAATAGAAAGGGAAAGGACAGGGTTTGTTTTACTGCAGTATCTTGCAAACAAAACTTTCTTTACTTCTTGGAGATCTCCATTCGTTCTTCATTATTTCCAAAAAGTCCTATCTATACATGCTTTCTGTACTTTTCTCATATAACCTCTCAGTGCATTTCTTCAAATTCATCGCAACTCATTCTCTTATATAGGCTACCCCCTCTGAAGCTAACTTAAATCTACTGAGCTCAGATGCTTAACTAAAGGACGAGGCAATACAGTAGCACAAATCAATTAATACAAACAGCAATGACCCAAAAAAATGCAAAGCAAGCAGCAGTAAATGTAATAACTTATATCTAAACATGAAAAAACCCACAAGCAGAAAAAATAGTATACTAAAGACAACAATGCAGATAAGGGAAAGTTATAATCACATCTTAATGTCTATGTAATTAAAGTGGTGCACCACAACTTATTCTATTAAATAAATTACCAAGCACTTGAAAAGAAAATTATGTATGCAGCTCCTGTTACTAGTCCCTTCTTATTGTTGTTTCCTTTCCAAGTGCTCCTTTTTTTTTTTTTTTTTTTGAAGAATGTGGATCATAAAATTATTATTTAACAGATCTGTTGACATAAAGTTTTCACATTAGCAAATGCATTTAATTTTATTTTATAAAACCAATGCTGTAACACAGCTGGAAAACAGATATCAAATGAAATAAGCAATTATGCAAAGCAAAGAATAAAAACATCATTCAATAGCTATGTGGCATTTCATAAGTCAGTAGAAGTTCTCTCAACTCTCGTAGAAAGACACTTTTTAATCAGGTGTGCAGATGTAAGAATGTTTCCAAGTAATGAGCATGTCGTATTTGCGACCCTTAAAACAAAGAAATGTCAATAGCGAGGATAATGGCTTCCCTTTTTTTTTTACCTGTGCCTCTGAAAGGCACACACTAATGGCTTGTTTCCTGGTGGCTGTCGCCCAACTGGGTGCCCACGACGCATTACGCCCAGGTGGTCTCTTAACTGTCTTAAGGAAATATTTACGACACCAGTTTCCGCTACAGTGTCAGTCTCATATAAAAAATTTCACAGGTCAAGAACTTGCGTTACAAATCTGTAGAAACAAAATCCTGTAAATATAACAGTTTCCAAAAAATTTTCGGCGGCATTGTGGTACATTCACGCATTTACATACATATCATCTCTTAAAGTACGATTCTTGGTTTCCAACCACGTTTTTCACAAACCAGAGTCCCTAACCACTACTCATTATTCCTTACCTTATTACACATATACATATTCGTCCACACTTCTTCAATATTTCATCATAACAAATACGTAGCATAATGAAATTCCTCATATAGCATCAGCTTATTGATCATAAACATGCCACAACAGCATAATACACATTGTCATCGTAATAATATCATAACACCTCAGTCAAATTCTCAAAATCGTCGTAGCTTCCTACAATAATTTCAAAACCTAAAAAAATTCTCTGCTCATGTCAAAAGTGTCATCTACCTCAAACATACTTTAAAAATCATGTTCCCATACCAAATACATCATTCAAAGCTCTCATAGTATCACAATGGTTCCGAAAAAATATGAACAGTTCACAAAGTACAGACAAAATACAACTTCGTAAGTGTGAAGTTATCCAATGGTGTAATTACAGAAACATCTGTCACTGATGTAGTAAAGTAAATGTTTGTCTCTCTCAGTTAAATGATCAGATAGCTGTGTAATTTATGTGTTAGAGAAATATGGTACCGATGTGTAAAGTTGTATAAACAAATACCATATTAGCTAGGGCTCCTTGTGCTTGCCAGACACATGGTACACAAAGTAGGCGTGTACCCCCCTGAGGATTAATGTAATTATACCCTCAGGTGTTACAGATTACAGCAATGGAATGAAATGTATCACGAAAAACTTTCTTTTTAATTTAACAATTTTGATAAATAAATGGTTTAAGTACCAAATTAATCACTCAAATGCTTGCCCTGTAATGCTAAATGTGCGTTTTGCTGTAAGATAATTCTGTGGAACTGTCGTAGTTATCGTCCTCTGTAAGCAAAGTTCTGCTGAAGTCAATGTACTTACCTCATCATAAACGAAAGTGAAATGCTTTCCGTATAGATATCATAGTTATTACGTACCTTACCATGATCAAGAAAGTACTATAATTTAACGTATTGTTGTGCTACGATAAAGGCTGTCTCATTGTAGCTATACCACAAAAGTTACTACTAAAACATGTTTTACTTTCCAGAATAATACAGAAAAACTGTGCAGATATAAAACAGATACACCGCAAAAGCAACAATGTAAGTCGTGTCACATATTAGTAGCGTCGTGATATAATCGTGTAGCTATCAGAGAAACCAAATGCTAAGTCATCTTTAATCTCACCGAATGTACTTCAAATAAAGAATGTATTTTCAAGTAAACCAAAATGTTGCATTAAAATCTCATTAGCAGTACTGGTATATGTTCTAAGTATGTAAGCCTTAAAGTCGTTACGTAATCGTGCAACTAACAAGCAAGAATGTACACACACAATAACACTGTGACGTCTGTTCACTATAACAACGCACTCGTAAATACTGTCTAAATAAGTTCTCTAAGTTCTAGACTGGATAGTTAACTTCAAAATATTGTTGCATGTTAACAGATTCTTATTCTGACAAAGTATACTAGTGACGTGACGTGAACAGCTTTATGGCAAAGACAAAGTTAAAAAGCACATTATCTTTCAATAAACGGTTTTACATGTGAAATGTGGTGTAAACCTTTACCCTTCCTAGTACGCATACTATCAACTCAAAAGCAATTATCATGTGGTTACGTCGGTAAGGAACACTGGAATTTTGCTCAAGGTTAGCTTATGTTATTTTTCTCTGAGCCAGCCGGCGCACGCTGCTTCCTGCAGTGCGAGTCATTGTCTGTTTCTTTGTTGGCGCGCGTCGTTAATGGGATTAGGAGACCTAACTTCTACAAATTCACCTTGACGAGAAGGCCCTGTCCTGTAGGAATCCCGCCAGTTCTGATGCAATTCAGGTCTGTCATTTTGTCGGTAGATTCCATAGTTTCTTTTTTGTCGGTTACGTGGTGGAGAATTTCTCTCTGAATCGTAACTGCGCGCTGGACCGTTGCGTCTAAAGTTATTCTGTCTCCCTTGATAGTAATTATTTTGGTTCCCATATTGTCTGTTTCTCTGATTGTCTCTGTGATAGTCATTACCGCGGAGAGGTGACCTTTCCCTGTAATTATTACTACTCTGCCAACGGTTGTCATACGGGTGGTGTCTGTTTTGGTCACGATTTGTATTGTGAGAATAGCCTTGTCGTGTCCAGTTATTATTTCTTTCATCGCGGAATTGCGACGGATGTGACCTGTAATTGTTGTGTTCCTGTTTTCGCGTTCCGCGATTGTCAGTGTCAATTTCTAATTCTTGTAAGAGTCCCTGAAAAGCTTCAATGTCGTCTTTGCAACGGCCTGCCAAAATAATATGCCGTAAATGTTCAGGCAATTTGATTAAGCAAATGCAGATGAGTTCTGACGGGCTGTATGGGTTTGACAGGTACTGATTCTTGTGCAACATGTCTTCAAAATATTTCACAAGACTGGAAAATTCAGATTGTTCGAAATGTTCCATCATCATGATGCCATGTTTTACTCGGTCTTGTGTGGCTTGGGACCAATATGCTGAGAGGAAGGCATGGTAAAATTCTCCTTCACTGTGGCAATCGTGAATGACCGATCGCATTCTTACAGCTGGTTCATTCTCTAAATAGCCACACATAAATTCTAATCTGTGCTCTAGTGACCAGTTGGGAGGAAAACAATGAGAGAATTGATGGAGCCACGCTTGTGGATGAATGTCGTTGCCAGAATTCTTAAATGTTTTGAATTTAAGTGTAGTAATGAACAGCTTATAGTCAAAATCATCGAGTCGGCGGGTCGCATATCGGTCATTGTTACGTCGTTTCGGCGGTTCCATCTCAAAATTCGGTGTACTTTGCCAATTACTTTCATTATTTCCGAAATGCCCTGTGTTATTATTTTGTGGTTGTTCTGTATTGCTATGTCCCTCTTCCCATACTGGGGGGCGAGTGTCCTCTGAAATATGTAATTCTTGTATTACTTGAGCCAACTGATCTTGTACTTCCCGCCTTTCTCTTTTGTACTGTGTGTTGATTTGATTTTGATTCTGTTTGAATTTCCTAATTTGTTCATACTCTTCAGTATCTACTGTGTCCTTTAAGTTCGCTTGAGTTTTTGCAAGTTGCGTAACCGAATCGGTAGATGCAACTGAGTCAATTTTAGCTTGCAAGGTCTCATGATTTTCATGAACAATAGTTTGCAGTTCTTTTATGGCTGCTTTGTGATTCTGTAATGCATTTTCATGCCGCGAAAAAATAGGTTGGAAATGCTCACAAATTTGTGTTTTTACGTCATTACAGACATTTTGACATTTCGATTCAATGTTATGTAACTCATTAGTTAAATCTTCACGTGTCTGTTCAAGCGTGGTGTCTAACTTTTGAAGCTTTTGTTCCATTGTGTCTAACTTTTGAAGCTTTTGCTGTGTTTGTCTCTGATTTTGTTCCATTGTGTCTAACTTTTGAAGATTTTGTTCCATTGTGTCTAACTTTAGAAGATTTTGTTCCATTGTGTTTAACTTTTGAAGCTTTTGTCCCATTTGTTGCATTAATTGTAATAACAATGCACTGGTGTCTGAAACATGTTCCTTAGTGCTATTTGGCAATATTCGCAGTTTGAAAAACAGAAAGTGTGTCTTGACTTAATTGAGAAAACGGTGAGGACGCTAAATCTGAATGTACAGTATTTGCAAGATTGTGTCCTGTCATTTCGGAATCCTGAGGCGAGCTGTTGCCGACCGATCGATCGATAATGCTTCCCTGTTCACTAATTGTTTCACTGCCTACACCATTATTTGCAACTCGCTCCATTTCCCTATGTGCTATTACCAAATTACTACTTTGAACATTAGTGAATTCATTACATGGTGACGTTAACACACTGCTTTCGTCTTCACTGTCATTTCTCAGTTTACTTTGGAGCCTAGTGTTACGTTTTTCACACGCCATTATTGTCACAATTTTTCATACGACAACACAGAAAAACACAATTTGAAGAACAAAAATAAGAGAACACATTAACATAGCACTGAAAATAATATCTAGTTAATTGCAAGCGCAGCTGCGAAATACTTGGTGCAAATCTACATGCATGCCACAACTGTTGTACTGTACAACAATGAAAGACTACAACTACAAAGGAAATTCTCTCTATGATTACGCGCTAGCAATAAACAAAGGCTACACTAACTACACAAACGACAAGAAAAAAATCAGAAGATTCCAGTGAGGTATCCTGGCAGGGTCGCCATATGAAACGTCTCCTTAGAAAAATTTATACAAGACTGGTCTATGGGAAACGTCCTCTTTGAACAATTATACACGACTGTGCTTAAGGTGACACACAATATTTTTAGCGCAACGCAATCTGACTTCCAAAAATCCCTACGAAAGAATGGCCCTGACTAGCATTAACCTATACGTTTCACAAATCATTTACCTCACAAAAATCTTCGTTACTCAAGCTACTGCAATACAGCGAGCGCCACTACTGCCAGCTAAATAAAAGATTCATACTACTGAAGGCACTAACTACTGATAGGCATAGTTAGCAAATGAAAGATTTTAATACAGAACAAACAATGTATTTACCTTAATAGTCATAATATATATATCAGTTCGTGACACCAATTCTTACAAATTTCAAAACTCCGCCATCTCTCTCACCACGTTCACTACTGCTGGCGGCTCACCTCCAACTGTTAGCATCCAGCTGCCGCTACCCAACACTACAATGGCAGACAACAATTCCAACCAGCCACAGACTGCACACGGCACAGCCAGTGATTTTTATACAGAGCGCTACGTGACGGCGGCGTTACCAATAAAAAAACCTAAACAGCCTACTTACACATTTACCGCACGGGATTCCGTCAAACTTCCTTACAAGGAACCTCTGCCGTTGACGGCCCACGGCTCTCTGTTCAAGTGCACGCGCAGAGGACTTTTTCTGTGCAAGGAATAGGTACGACCCCTGACTTTAGCCGCAGCCACACATCTACAAGGCCGATTGACAGGTCCAATCGATACGCACACCAGAGAGAAGAAATAAATACTCTGTGGTTCGTCAATTACATAGTAGGAATAATATGTCTTCCTAACGTTTGGTAGCATTTCGCTGGTCTCCTGTATCACGAGTACCAGGTGGAACAGTTTGTTATAATTAGTACTCCGAAGATTTTTAAAAATTTAATGGAATGTTGCCTGCTCCAGGTGCCTTACTCCGACTTAAACTGAAGACATACGCGGAAAAATAGGCTAACCCTCAAATGTAAAAACTTAGAGATAAGTGTTGCCACCTGTTGTTGGGTACGGGAACTATCAATATTGGCACTGGTGTCACCCTCACATACCCTGATGTGATATTTAGGGGTGAGACCAATGTCAATTTTTGATAGTTCCCGTACCCAGCAACAGATGGCAACACAAAGCTTTTACATTTGAGGATTAGCCCTTTTTCCGCCCTTGTCTTCAATTCTTCTCACTGTGCTTCACTTCCTTATCCCTACCCCACCCTCACCCCCAAGCTTTTAAGAAAATGTAACTCATCCACGACTGAGATTCATAGGAAGAATCTTAAGAAAATGTAACTGATCCATGAAAGAAGTGGCGTGCAAGGCGCTTGATCGACCGATTCATGCTTATTGTTCATCAGTCTGGGACCCTTGCTAGATAGGACTGATAGGAGAGATAGAGAAGATCCAACGAAGAACGTGGCGTTTCGTTAAGGCGTCGTTTAGTCGGCACGAGAGCGTTACAGAGATTGTCAACAAACTCCGGTAGCAAAAGCTACAGGAAAGGTTTTGTACATCACGGAGTGGTTTACTATTGATATTTCTAGATAGTGTTTTCTGGGAAGAGTCCGACCCATTATTACTCCCTTCCACGCACATTTCACGAAATTACCATGATGAAAAAATTCGAGAAATTATAGCCAATACAGAGAATTGCCTATAATCAGTCTTCCCACGCGCCATTCGTGAGTGGAACAGGGAAGGGAAGACCAGTTGGTGCTGCCAGAAGTACTCTCCGCCTTACACCATCAGGTGTTTTGTGGAGTATTGATGAAGATTCCCCTGTTCCTTCCCTTTCCACAATATTCCCTTCAAGCTTCTGTTCTTTATATAGCCCTTTTACACTTTCCTTTCACCTTTCACCCTTCCCTTCTTTGCGTAAAACTAGCTTCCCATCTGAGCTTTTGAAGTTTTCTTCAAATGTTTCTACAACTTTGCTGTATGCGACATTTTACTTTGCCCTAGTTGTGTCTGCTTCTATAGCTTTGTAGTTCTCCTGTGGGCATTCCTGATTTGCTAATGTCCACTTTTCTACATTTTCATTAATTTCCTTTAATGAAATAAGTTTAATATCACATGTGTGTGCCAAGTATTTCTACTGGGTCTTATACTTTTGCCCCGTTGTTTCTCTGCAGCCTTCTCAGTCGTTGCCTAATGCTGTCTTTGAAACCCTCAACAACCTCTGATTCTTCCCCTTTATCCAGGTCATATCTCCTTGATTTCCTATCTTTCTGTGTATCTTCAGCCTTAATTTGCATCTCATCACTAATAAATTATAGTCATAATCCAACCCCCTACTGGAAATATTTTGCAGTTTAAAACCTTATTTCTAAAATCTTAACATTATATAGCCTACTTAAACATTCTGATGCGTCCTGGTTTCTTGCGCGTATACTACCTCCTTTCATAATTCTTAAAGAGTGTTAGTAATCATCAAATAGTGTTCTGTACAAAATTCTACCAGTCGGCTTCCCCTTGCTTTCTCTTCTCCCAGTCCTTGTTTTCTCACAATTTTGCATTACTTTTGACTTATGTATAATATTTTTTGTTCGCTCACACATTTCTCCAGTATATTCATCATCTGCGGAGCTATGCATATATCTTTGTTCTCTTGCAGTGGGTCGTGGATGTGTGCTTGTCACGGCTATGATGATCCATTCAGTATACTGTCCATAATACTTCATCTACATTTCTTGCTCATTGCTAGGTCTAGTGCTACGCAGCCACAGTTTTTTTTTTTTTTTTTTTTTTTTTTTATAATCAGAAATTCTGCTCTTCCTGCCATTAGTTCTCACTAAATCTACCTTCAGCCTAACTCTAACTTCATTTCTCTTTTCAATTTTTCTAACCTACTTGCTAATTTTCCGTGCTCTGACTCGTAGGGCACCATATTTTTTTTTTTAATTTTCGTGATAACATCTTCCTGAGAAGTGACAGCGCGAAGACCTTAAAGCGGTAGTGCTTCACCTCCGGAATATTTTATCCAGGTAGACGCTATCACCATTAAAGTTAGAGCAGCATGTCCTCGGGAAATATAACAGCTCTCATTCCCCCTACACCTGCACCGAAGCGCAGTACCATGGTGTCATGTTGGTTGATGGTGTATTAACTAGATCAGTCAATCATCCAGACTGCAGCCGTTGCGACATCTGAATTGGTTACCGCCTCTTTTCGGGAACCATATGTTAATCTGATCTTATCACAGATATCCCTTCGATGTGTTGCAACAACGACACGTAATCAACGCACCCTAGCAATGTCAGTGGTTTGACAGAGGCCCTACAGTCACATAAATTAGCCCTGCGACATTAATTCTTTATTGCATTGTACATCGATATTTTTAAATATAAAAATGCCTCCTACAAGTGTGATGACTATAATTAGAACTTGGTGGTACTTATGTATGAAAAGTAGCTGTTTCTCCTTACACGCATTTCCAGTTGCGTCCGTAGCAGTGACAATAATTCTCCACTGCTGTCACTAACAAAAATGTATTTAAACAGGGAAAATAGTGTAATAGTAGAGTTTAAGTCTTAGCTAAAAATGTGATCAAAGAGCATTACAGAAAACCGTGCGGGGTAGCCGAGCGGCCTGAAGCGCCTTGTCAAGGTTCGAGCGGCTCCCCTCGTCGGAGGTTCCAGTCCTCCCTCGGGCATGGGTGTGTGTGTTGTCCTTAGCATAAGTTAGTTTAAGTTAGATTAAGTTGTGACCTCAGCAGTTAGGTCCCATAAGACCTTACTACAAATTTCGAATTTTCGAGCATTACAGAAATCATGAGAAAATCCGTGTTTGAAGTTGAGGACAGCGCAATAAGCAATACTCACTCGAGAAATATCTCTACTATATGACATTGATGGCTTCAACAGAAGAAGTGCTGTATATATTATCCAGCACATGGGAGAGTACGGAACAGTGTTGCTGTAACAGAATGATGATCACTGGGTTATATTGTGGATAATGGCACTGAATTGATATCGCGTTGAGAGACACTGACGAAGAAATTATTCATTCATTTATCGGATTCTTTTACTCTTTCTATTTTTTCAGTACTCCGCTGTTTCCTATAACCACCATTTTTGGCACGCAGCTTCGAATTGTTTTAAACTCGCTTACTACAGCACAACGTAACACCTAGTGAAAACTCCCTGTCAACGAACGCACTGTCAACGTGAAAGCTTTACTGTTTGTGGATTCTGAAAGAAAATTTACCCGAATTCCTTCACACTCTACTGTATTTTCACTCATAAAGACCGAAGAACCTTTTAACTGTGTTCGGTACACAGGTCCAGTTTGTAAATAATTGGTTCAAATGGCTCTGAGCACAATGGGACTTAACATCGGAGGTCATCAGTCCCCTAGAACTTAGAACTACTTAAACCTAACTAACCTAAGGACATCAAACACATCCAGGCCCGAGGCAGGATTCGAACCTGCGATCGTAGCGGTCGCACAGTGCCAGACTGAAGGACCTAGAACCGCTCGGCCACACTGGCCGGCTGTAAATAATTCCTCGTACTTTCAAGCAGTTATGTTTTATTTTTGACAAACCTGCAGGAATGCTCTAGGTATCGATTCTATACCCACTCTTCCCTCTGCCTTACGCGGCAAGGAGGACATCAAAAGCAGACTCGCTATGGCAAAAAAGGCATTTCTGGCCAAGAGAAGTCTACTAATATCAAATACCGGCCTTAATTTGAGGAAGAAATTTCTGAGGATGTACGTCTGGAGTATAGCATTGTATGGTAGTGAAACATGGACTGTGGGAAAACCGGAACAGAAGAGAATCGAAGCATTTGAGATGTGGTGCTATAGACGAATGTTGAAAATTAGGTGGACTGATAAGGTAAGGAATGAGGAGGTTCTACGCAGAATCGGAGAGGAAAGGAATATGTGGAAAGCACTGATAAGGAGAAGGGACAGGATGATAGGACATCTGCTAAGAAATGAGGGAATGACTTCCATGGTACTAGAGGGAGCTGTAGAGGGCAAAAACTGTACAGGAAGACAGAGATTGGAATACGTCAAGCAAATAATTGAGGACGTAGGTTGCAAGTGCTACTCTGAGATGAAGAGGTTAGCACAGGAAAGGAATTCGTGGCGGGCCGCATCAAACCAGTCAGTAGACTGATGACCAAAAAAAAAATGCCTAGACAATCTGTTACGACTCGCGTTCTTCAATGTGATGATAGTACCCTCTGCCTGAACAACTGTGCTTACTGATGCAAACGCTAGCACATAAAAACTGATTCCATCAAAAATCAAACAGTAATCGTAGTAAAAATCACGTGTCGGGCTCATCCTCTGAGTTTGATGTCTCTCTCTCTCAACCACCACACATATGCTACCAGTCTACTAAATTATTTTAGACAAATTCTCGACCGCCACCTTGTCTGACGAACTTGTCTACTAATCATCCAACATAAAACTCAGGATAGATTGAAAGTGACGGTAGGTGGACATCCGGCCACGATCCTCCACCTATTAATAAGATATTGATGTAAAATTAAAGCCTTCAGATGGATAAACCCATATTTTTAATATACGGCTGCCACTAATTATAAAAAAAAAACCTGTCATTTCATTGAAAACAGAAGTACAGACTTTTATAAGCAGCAAAAGTGATAATTAAAGGGAGACAGGCAATAGAGCCGCTTTCAATAAACAGCTTTATCAAATAATCTTATTAAACAACCAAGTAAATTTTCTTGGGGGAGGGGGGGGGGGGGAGGGGGGGACAGTAACCACTTCATGCACTGAAAAATCTTAGCAAAATTCTTGATATACAGATACCGTTAATTATAAAATATTTTTTCATATGTTGAATCCAAGTACAGGTTTTCGTAAGCAGCAAACAACTATTTTGAAAAGCATGGAGGAGGGGGGAGGGGGTGGGGGAGCAGGTACGACAGCAACCTTCAATAAACAGTTTTAACAACTAACATTATTAAGCAGATAGACCTGGAATTTCTAGACAAGATCAATAACCACCAACCGGACAATAATAGACAGTTAACTGCACTAAATAAATTAAGGATAATATCTCATACACAGCTGTCATTAATTATAAAACACCTTTCATATCAAGAAACAAAGTACAGGTTTTAAATATGCAACAAACAACTATTTTCAAAAGGGCGAGAGGGGAAGGCAAGACAACAAAAAATGGTTCTGAGCACTATGCGGCTTAACTTCTGAGGTCATCAGTCGCCTAGAACATAGAACTAATTAAACCTAACCAACCTAAGGGCATCACACACATCCATGCCCGAGGCAGGATTCGAACCTGCGACTGTAGCGCCTAGAACCGCACGGCCACGATAACAGTTATAGCAAAAACCCCTATTGCTGTGGGATTTATTATGCTTGTAAGAAACACAAAACCCACCAGAAGGTAAAAAAGGAGAAAGAGAGGCGAGAGACAACGGCAATTCAGTTAGCTTGGACAGGACGAGGCTGTTCTTCCGCTGCTTAAGACTCCAAGAGATTGGGACATTGGGACGCCTCTTCTAACGTCGAACCGGTCAAAAAAAAGTCAAAGTAACTGTCAGCTCCAAGCCACTCAAGGATGGCTTCTAAAAGAAAACACACACAGGGACAGACAGTGACCGCTTGTGAATCAGAAATTCCATCGTCATTAGAGTTGTTCGTTGAGCCCCGCACCATCAAAAGCCGCTCGCACTTCCCAATAAAAAAAAAATTGAAAAAAAATGATCACGTAGCCTTCTCGCATCACGCTTTTATCGCTAGCGAAGGCGCCACTCGAGAGGTCCAAAGATAAGAGGCAAGGACGGCCATGGAAGGAGGAAATCGATTGAGTATCGAGCTTACACGGCTCAAAATGTATCAAGCAAACGTTCTTTAGATACCAGGGCCATCCTGAATGCGTTTCTTGTGCCTTCGTTACAAAGATATGCACAACAGTGCCTCTTCTTTATTCGCCAATCCACCTCCTCTCTTCAACACGTGTTCAAAAAGTTCCACGTATTCACATAAACACAACATTCAACGCGGTAAGAAGCAGAAATGAGGATCTTTCATATCATACTGTAGCACTGGACAACGTCTTGGGAACAAAACGCGGCGTAGCCGCCTGATGTGGCCTAGCGGTTCAGTCTGGAACCGCGCGACCGCGAAGGTCGCAGGTTCGAATCCTGCCTCGGGCATGGATGTGTGTGATATCCTTAGGTTAGTTAGGTTTAAGTAGTTCTAGGGAACTGATGACCTCAAATTTTGAGTCCCATAGCGCTCAGAACCATTTGAACAAAACGCGGGAGAATATTGAATTCTACTCAGATTGGTGTCGATACACAGTGATACAATGATCCACGCATTGGTTGAAAGAATTCATCGCTGCTACCAGTGTTCCCTGAAGAAGTGCATTCAAGGAAGCACGATACGTTCCTCCATGTTATCTATAGTTGTTGGGATATCGTGATAGACAAATTCTTTTATGCACCCTCAAAGGAAAAAAGTTCACAGGAACTAAGCCAGAAGACAGAACAGATCAATACACTCTTTGTCCACGATCAGTCAATCTGACAGGTCAGAACAGGACGTGCACGCTACACATTAAGTGTTAGACATCCATAGTGTTGGTACCACGTAAGCAGTCTGGTTCTTTGCAAATTCATTCTGGTTAATATCCACCAGGTATCTAAAGAACATTTTTTTCTTCTTTAGGGGCAGCAGCGTAATATATGTCTGATAACGGCATGATTGTTAGAGTGCATACACCAGGTAGGTGCTTACAATGAGTAATCTTTATTTACGACAGACTGGACAGACTGTTTCGGCTTAATCGCCATTTTCTAATGTGTCTAGACTGATGTGACGTCCATATTGTGTCAAATGGTTCAAATGGCTCTGAGCACTGTGGGACTTAACATCTATGGTCATCAGTCCCCTAGAACTTAGAACTACTTAAACCTAACTAACCTAAGGACATCACACAACACCCAGTCATCACTATATTGTGTCGTCAGTGGACTGTTTTGTAACTGTCACTGCTTTATTAAGATCGTAAATGGTGTCAATATTTTGAAATTAAATGTTAGTTCTGAAGTGACAGCAGTTTGACAGTTCCACTCTTACGACGCTAAATGTTTAAAAAATGTAAACATATAGCATCTTTGTAAACATACAACGTAGTAAGAGTGGAGCTGTCAAACTGCTGTCACGTCGTAACTAACATTTAATTTCAACATCTTGACGCCATTTACGATCTTAATAAGGCAGTGACAGCTACAAAACAGTCCACTAACGACGCAATATGGACGTCACATCAATCTAAACCAACTTGAAAATGGCGATTAAGCCGAAACAGTATGTCCAGTCTGTCGTAAATAAAGATTACTCATTGTAAGCAGCTATTTGGTGGATATACTCTAAGAATCACGTTCTTAAAGAACATTTGCTTGATACTTTCTTTATTTTGCTTCTGGACAGAAAGTTATTTGGGATGGTCAAGATAAATCGGGTACCCCTTTCGCCTTGTTTCATGATCTGCACCAGTAAACAATGCTAATGACTTTGTATTCTAATATTTTGCTTCGTATTTAAGTTTTCCTCTCTCGAAGATGAGAATTAAATTCCTGAATCTCCTAGCATTTTTGTCACTGAACTGTGGAATGAACTGTAACTGAATCTGTTCCTTTGATTTGTTAATAATCACGAATAATTACTCAACAAAGATCATGTGTCTCTTAAAAAGCTGTGGAAGTTGGAAGGGATGCTTCACTTCATCCCCGGACACGCCCCCCCCTCCCAAGATGGTTGTCCATCAGAGACTTGACGATTGCAGACGCAGACTGCCCGGGTGGTTGTCTGCGGTTAAAGTAGCCCCGCGCGCCGCCTGATGTGAATTAATCAGCCGGTGTGGCGGCGCCGTCTTGTAATTGAGTTTATAACTCCGGCAGCGGGATGAATTATTGTGCGCACCATAACCGGCGGAAGTTGGATCCTCTGAGCCTGCCTGCGCCGACGTCACTAGCGAGACTCCAGTTAAGAAGGCTGCCGCTCCGGGGACAGCTTAGTCCACCCACCTGGCGCCACCCCACGTGCTTATCTGGAGAACTCCCGTGACGGATACGTCGCGCTATGAAAAGACTTCGGCATGAAAGAGATCCTCTCAGATGCAATTAGACATGGAAACGGTAGTTTGGTAACGGGTACGGTGTTCTGTACCGCTCATTTATAAACTGCCTGATAAAAAAAAGTGAAATATCTAGAAGGGGAGGAGGAAAAGAAATGGACCTTACGAGAGCGTGTGGCGTTATTTTAGTGATTTTGTTTAACGTAATGTTGTGCCATCAGATTTCCTTCAGTCACTACCAGCCCTGGCCTTCACACCCAACGGCTTCCCATAACATAACACAAGGAGTAACGCTGCTGTGATTCTCCAAAACACTGAAAGAATGGGATCTCTCCCCATGTCACCGTCCTCCTCCCTTACGATGGCCATCTGGGACTGTGCAGAACAGCGCTTGATTGGTGAACACAACGCGACGGCGTTAATCAGCAGTCCGTGCTTCCCAGTCACGACACCACTCCAAACGAAGCCCTTTGTGTCGTGGCCTTAATGGGAGGCCTACGCTTTGGACGGTAATTCCCTAGTCCGAAAACATGACATTTCAAAAGTTATTCCTATTCAAAAGTACTGTATTTCAAAATATTCGAATCTTAACATATAATCCTTTAAACATTAAAATGGTACAATTTTGTAGCCGTAATTTTATTGTTTCCAAAAAATATACTTTTACGAAAATGACATGTTACAGTAGTTAACAAGACATTCCAATTACAAAATTTAACTTTTCAGAAAATCGTTGGCGGGCTTTGGAACGCCTAGTGAGCGCTAAAACGTTCCTCTCATAAAATAGCGTTTACTATTTTTGCCATTTTTAGGTTTCCACACTTTAGTTGGTAAAAACGGGAACCCTGTGGATGACTTTGTAGTCCGTCTGTCTCTCTACGCTTTTTTGAGGAACGGGTAAAGGTATAAAGTTGAACTTTGCAGCACATATTAAGATCTATTTTCCCTTGACAGTGGATGAAATTTAAGCTGATACGTCAAAGTAATCAGAAGATACGACCATTTGTGTCACATATTTTGATACTCGCAAACTCACGCGTCAAAACCCATAGAGTGCTTCCCGTCGACCTAGAATCATAAAATGTGACAAGAAGCAAGTTTTCAGACTAAAAGTAATGGAAAAATTAGAAAATTGTTAATCTGTAACGATATCACATAAAAATATACTTTTGCCATTTGTTGTCCGTCTCTTTGTCTGTCCATCTGTTGAAGACCGCTTTTTCTCAGAAATGGATAGACGTACCAAGCTGAAATTTGTGTCAAATAGTAAGGTCTGCGGTTCCTTGGCGATGTAGATAATTTAATCTTCCAAGTCAGTCCAACAGAAAGATACGGACACATGTCGATAGAACACACACACACGGGCGTGGTGATCAAACGGCAAAGCGCGTGCGTGGAAAATGAAAGTTCGCGGGATCGAATTTCGGTCGGACCGCGGACTATGCAGTCCTAATTTCAATCTAGCCTTCACATGTGAAGACTCAACAGAAACAACATATGGTTCTGGTTCACGTTAAGCTGTTGACCACCTTTCCCCGATTGGAAAGTTGCGACAGTTTAGGAACACGCAAGTGGAAGATGTGGCATCCAATAGAAAGACTTACACCAGGCCACTCAGACGCGCTATTATTGTTATATGCAATTAAATCTGTACAGAGTCTTCAGAGCGCTAGCCCTTCTTACACATCTCCGTTTCTTTTTATTTTACTGCAGTTTATAGGTAAACAATATTACTTCACTGTCTAATGTGTATAGTGCACTATCTGATCAAAAGCGTTCGTACATTACTGTGGGGTGTGGTCACCCGTCGTCTTTATGACGCTCAAACTCTGATGGGAACACTTTCAATGAAGTGTCTGCAGGTCTGTAGAGGAGTGGTAGCCATTCTTCCACAAGAGCGGAAACCAGAGAAGATGGTCATGTCAGACGCTGGCGTCTGGCGTGGAGTCGACGTTCTAACTCACCCCAGTGGTGTTCCGTTGAGTTCAGGTCGGAACCTTGGACAGGCTAGTCCATGTCACGAATATTATTGTCCACAAACCACTTTCTCGCAGATTCTGCTTTATGACAGGGTGCATTATCGTGCTGATAGAAACAGTCGCCGTCTCCGAACTGCTCCTCTGCTGTGCGCACTACACAGTGCTATACAATGTGTTCACATCCTTCCGCATTTGGCGTTTTCTTAACCGCAAAACGGGACCAAAGCCTGGCACTCGCCAAACACAAACCCTGCCACCAGGTTGCCACGAAGTAACGTGGTTCATCACTCCAAAAAAAAACTCGTTTCCAGTTGTCCACTGCCCAGCGGTTTCGCTCTTTGCACCACTTCAAGAGTCGCATAGCGTACAGAAAACTGTGGCTTTTGAGCAGCCGCTCGACCATTCTTTTTAAATCGCTACGTAGTCGTGTTAACTGTACTGCCGGTAGCAGTTTGCAGCTCATGAGTGGTGCGGCTACAGCGTGATCAAGCTCAACCAAGAGTTACGTAACTCCGTTTAGCATATATCGTTGGGTCCGTCACATACGATATTTATAAACTTCGTTATATTTACATGTTTATCAATTTCATAAATTTACGACAGCATTGGCAATGCGTATCCAAGGAATAATTTCAAATCACATTTTGTGCGCTGTCAAACAGGAATGGGCAAATTTCACCAAAGAGTGCTTGCATGATCACACATCAGTTTCACGCATACACTTTCCACATCTACAGTCATGTTCTGCCACCTATTGTGAACTGCATGGCTTAGTGTATTTCCCATTACGGCACGTATTAGGTTTTCGTTCCGTTCCAATTGCTTGCGGAACCCTGGAATAATGTCGAAATGCCTCTGTGCGAGCAGAAATTTGTCTGATCTTGTTAGCGGTCCCCACGGGTTGCGATACCGACGATGCAATATTTCTAGGTTGTCCACTTAATACTAGTCCTGGAAACATTGTATACAGAATTTCGCTGGATACTTGCCATTTATATTTAAGCGCATGCCTTTCATGTTGTTCAGCGTTTTCGTGACCCTCTCCTGTGGGTCAAACAAACCTATAATCATTCCTACTGAGTTTCTTTGTACACGTTTAATATCCTCTATTATTCCCATTTGATATGAGTCACACACACTTTAGCAGTATCCTACCACCGAACCGAAGTCCCACAACTGAGCCCATATGATTATTCCATTTCACATCCCTATAAATTGTTACATCCAGGTATTTGCATGACTGATTCCAATTGTGATTAATTGACATAGTGATATTATGCTATTATGTAATTTATTTAGTGTATGGCTAATACAGACATATCATACAATTAAATTACATATGTACATATTTACACGCAAGAAACTTAAGTTGAATCCAGTGCACTGCATCTGGAGTTGTTAGCAGGAACTCCTCTTCAGCACGTTGATAGGTTCGAATCCTGCATTCACTGACAATGTGGTGAACAGTCTGGTATGGAGCCCCGCAGTCACAGGCTGGATTAGACAGCTTCTTCCACTTAAAGAGAGCATCCCTGCATCGGCCTTTGCCGGTACGTACTCGGTTGAGAGTAGTCCAGGTCTTGCGTCGTAGGTCGAATCTACTTGGAAATTTAGCATCTGAGAAGATGTTACGCAGGCGCACATCTGTCACTGCTTCCCACCGACTTTTCCGTTCTTAAAGGAGTTTGAAATCGTTAGCAACCATGTCAGCAGCATCGCACAGAGTTGGATGGCGTAATTTCAGTCTCTTACGATTTAAAAGTGGCAGATCGCTATGCACGGGTAGGTTAGAATTCCTAGACATCTGCCCGCATCTCGTGGTCGTGCGGTAGCGTTCTCGCTTCCACGCCCGGGTTCCTGGGTTCGATTCCCGGCGCGGTCAGGGATTTTCTCTGCCTCGTGATGGCTGGGTGTTGTGTGATGTCCTTAGGTTTGCTAGCTTTAAGTAGTTCTAAGTTCTAGGGGACTGATGACCATAGATGTTAAGTCCCCATAGTGCTCAGAGCCATTTGAACCATTTGAACCATGCTAGACATCTTGTGGAATTTTCTCATAAGGGCAGTACATGTACGTTGATCAGGAGACATTACACCGTATAACAGTGGAAGGCAATAAACTGCAGTAGATCTGACTGCGCCAGATATTATGCGCATTGTAGTATTCAGCTGGTTGTCAACAAGCCTTGTATGATGACTGTTCATCCAAACAGGTGCAGAATACTCAGCACTTGAGTACACCAAACCCAGAGCTGAAGATCACAGGGTAGTTGCTGAAGATCCCTGGGTAGTTCTGCATAGCTTATGGAGGATGTTGTTTCGAGTCCTCAGCTTTTGAGCTAAGTTAAGAAGGTGTTGTTTGAAGCATAGTGTACGGTCCAGGGTGACATCAAGATATTTTGGGTTCCAGTTATGACGAAGAATTCTGTCTCTGAAATTTACTTCCAGTTTTACATTCACCTAATGATTATTTAAATGGGAGCAACACAGTTCTGTTTTTCTCACACTGGGTTAGAGTCTCCAGATTTTGAAGTAATTGTCCAATACAGACAGGTCACTGGTTATAATCACTTCTCTTAATTTCCTGGTGTTGTACAACTAGGGCCAGATCATCGGCATAGCAGAATTTTCTGGGCAAAGTGTCAGATAGATATAGGTTGAACAGTAATGGTGAGAGAACTGATCCTTGGGGTAATCCGTTGTTTAGCTTCCTCTCCTTACTTATGTCGCTTCCAGTGATTACCTGGCACTTCCGATCGCTTACCATGCTGTTAACCAGTCTAACCATTATTCTGCAGGGTATGATGCGGAGAAATTTGTATATAAGACCTTCCTCCCACACGGTGTCGAAGGCGGCAGTTAGATCAACAAACGGTGCAGATGTTTTCTGCTTCATTTGGTATCCTGACTCTAAGGAGGATGTGAGAGACAATACTTGGTCGCAGCAGCTATGCCCTGGTCTGAAGCCTGCCTGATCAACTGGAACGTTCTCTAGGATAGCGCTACTTATTCTGTTATATATTAGCCTTTCAAAAAGCTTGTACACTTTTAAGTTTTGTGAAGTGCACAGTTTTACATTTCTCAAAATTTAAAGCAAAAAGTCAATCATTGCATAACTTTGAAATATTATCAAGATTTTTCACGTCGCACTCCGTGGTAGATAACTGCAAAAAGGCTGAGGCTGCTTTTAATATTGTCTGCAAGATCATAAATATGCAAAATGAACAGCAAGGGGCTCAGCGCATTTCCATAGAACACTCTTGAACTTCCTTCTACGTCTCTCATGTCTTTACATCCAATATAATATGCTGCGTCCTCTATATCAAGAAATTCACAATCCATTTATAACTTTCTTCTTTCTTTGGTACGCCCTACAATGGGACTTCCGTTACTAAATGTCAGTGTGATACTGAGTCAAATGCTTCTCAAAACTCAAAAAATACTGCTTATGCCTGCTTTTCCTGATCTATGATTATCAGTATGTTATCTGAATTGGGTTCCGCATTACTGTTTTTTTTTTTTTTTTCAGAATCCAATCTAATTAGAACGGAGGCGGTCATACCGCCGTTGCGTTTGAGTTCAGAATATGTTTATTATGTAGTAATTCGATGTCAATGATAATGGACGGTAGTGTACTAAATCCCTTCCTCTACCTTACTTGTATGAGGGTGTGACTTGCTCTTCCTTCTACATATTATGCATAGTTTTTTGTTCGAGGGATCTGTAGTGTATTATAGTTAAAAGACTGGCTAACTAAGCTACTAACTTCATGTATAATCTGAGACGAATTCCAGCATCTCTAGGCCCTTGTTTAGTTTCAACAATTTCTATTGTTTTTCTGCGCCAATGACACTAACATCTATATAACTCACCTTTTGCTGTGGTGCGACAATTAAACTGTAACGTTACTCCCTACATATCTTCGTGAAGGAACATTAGAAAACAGTTCAGCATTTCTGCTTATTATTTGTTGTCCTCAATTTCACTTCGTTTCTCATCCATGAGTGTCTGGACACTATTATTGGTTCCATTGGCAGGATTAACCAAACATCACAATTTGTTTTTTACGAGAGGCCTTTCTGTTACCGCAGCTGTTGAAGGCCACGCGTTGATCTTTTAACAGCCAAACTACTTCATGTTGCATTTCGCTATCTGTAGCCCTATACTTAGTTTGACAGCTGTTGTGCAATAGTCGTTGTTTCTTTAGAATATATTTTTTTTTTATTTTTTCAAGTATTGTACTCCATGGTGCGTTCGTCCCATCATGACCTGTTCTACTAGCTACATGTCTATCCAGTACTTAACCAATTATTCGTGTAATCTTGAACATTACTTCTATTGTTCCTAGCCAGAGCTACATGTTTCATGTTCCTCCGCAAGGTATGACAGTCCTGCCTCTTTATTGTTCAGTAAATATGTCAATACACTGGTGGGAAAAATAGCAGCACCAGGAAGGAGTTGTGCGACATAAACGAAAGTTGATAACCAGGAAGGAGTTGTGAGACATAAACGAAAGTTGATAAGCGTGTTTCTACATGTGAAAGTTGATGACGTCTTTTCAAATTCAGCATCTGTTGCATAAGAGTGCAAATCAGGATTGCTTTAAACATACATTGCAATCGTAGTGAGCATTAGATATCTTTGGAGGTGGTTAGTTGAGGTTAGTCAATAGTGCTTTTAAGGAGACAAAGACGCCATATCAGCCACTCGCTGAGCTTGGACGAGGTCGTATAATAGGGCCACGAGAAGCTGAATATTCGTTCTGCGATACTTGAGAAATACTTGGCAGGAAAGTAGACATTCTACATAATTGTTGGAAGCGGTGGTCACGGAAGTATGCGGTCTCAAGAAGACCAGCTCCAGACGGCCAAGGGGCACTACCGAGGGGGAAGACCATCGAGTTCAGCGTATGGCTCTGGCGTATCGTACTGCATCTGCAGCAATTTGAGCGGGAGTTAGCACCACAGTGACACACCGAAGGGTTACAAATCGGTTAATTCAAGGACAGCTCCACGCCAGACACCCTACAGCGTGCATTCTACTGATCCCAAGCTACCGTCATTTGCGACTTCAGTGGCGTCAAGCAAGAGCTCATTAGAGGAGAGGATGAAGTCTGCCGTGTTTTCTGATGCCCGTGTGCTGGTTAGGAGGAGGCCAGTTGAGGACCTTTAACCAACCTGTCTGAGTGCTCGGCGCTCTGGACCTGTGTCTTGGGATCAGATTTCGTACGACAGCAGGAGCACTCTAGTGGTTATCCTACGCACCCTGACTGTAAAACTGTACATCAGTCTGATGATTCATGAACAACACTTCAGGGGGTGTTTTCCAACAGGATAACTCTCGCCCACATACCGCTGTTGTGACCCAACATGCTCTACAGAGTGTAGACATGTTGCCTTGGTCTGCTTGATCACCAGATCTGTTTCCAGTCGAGCACGTATGGGAAATCATGGGATGACAACTCCAGCCTCAAACAGAATAACCGTCCCTGTATTGACCGACCAAGTGCAACAGCAAGGAACATCCCACAAACTGAAATCCGGCACCTATGCAACATAATGGATGTACATTTGCATGCTTGCATCCAACATTCTGGCAATTACACCGGTTATTAATGTACCTGCATTTCACATTTGCAATGGCTTAACTTGCGCTTACATTAACCTGTCGGATTGCAATGTTAATCGCTTAAATATTTTACCTAGATCACTGTATTCATAAAAATTCATTACTCTACATTAATCATTTTTTGTTGTTGGGATTTTTTTGTCAGTGTGTATATGTTTGTTTTATTTGTCCTTTGTACTTTGGTAATCATTATTACAACAAATGTCTGAGGGCCATTCTTACCAGTGTGAGTGTAGATACCCTCAAAGATATTTTGTTGCCAGTAGATCTAACACATTTTTGTCATTAGAGGACTTCCGAACCATATGTTTCTACTAGTTTTCAGAAAAATTATTTAGGATTGTATCACAGATTGTCTTATCACGATCTTCACTTATGAAACTGTAAATACCCCAGTATACTGGTGGGTGGCTAGTCTCCTTCAGTGAGGACAATATGACTAGGGAACGTATGAAGTAACGAGCTGATGTTTCTCTAACGTTTTCGATTGTAGCATTGGATGGACCTAGTTATCAATAGAAGGAAGTAGTTGTAAGTTTTATAATGAAACTAAGAACCTTCAACATTGCAGTGCGTCAGCAGTCGTTGGTTAATATATTAAAAAACTAGAAACCCGCCTCAACTGCGAAAAAAGCACCTAGTGTTTAGCTAGGTTTCGGCTTAGATAACTACACCTTCTTCAGAACAATAAAACCCACAAGTGCCTAAAAAGACTTTTGTCAATTATTAAAGGAACACCATAGCTATACATTTAGAAACAAGAGAAGGGGAACACAAACAGTACAAACGTACAAAGTCTAAACTGTTACTTAACTTGATGGTGTAACCACCTCACACCGGCCTATGTTCGGTGGGCCATGAGTTTATGGCGGGTCATGGCCCATCGAACATAGGCCAGTGTGAGGTGGAGGTCTGTCCACATTAATGGCCACCTATGAACTGTGACCAAGGAACAGCTGGACCACTCAGATGCTCAGCACACTGTCCAATATGATGTTCTTCAGTTAAATGACTGCTTCACAGGCTGTGCCATCTAGATCCTCCCCACCAACAACAGTTTATCTGAATTGCATAGGTGAGAACTCTCCCTGCAATATATCCTATGTTCCGGTAACCCTCTTGGCCTCAGTCCTCATTAGTCATTGTCCTTTATCCACCTTTCCCCTTCCCTGTTCCCATTCCAGCACTACACAGCCCTCTGCTCTGTCAATGTACCCACAGTATTTTTACTTCTCCCCTTTTCTGTTGTCCCCCCCCCCCCCCCCGCCCCTTTCTGTCCAACCTTCCAATGCACCTAGCAACTCAGCATCTTTGTTGTATGTTGAGTGGCAACTGTCGTTTTCATAATATTTCCATTTTCTCTTATTTGGGTTTTATAGATACAGAAGTGTAGCTGCACTTGTCACTTTACAAATGAAGTTAGTACTTACTGATAATGTATGATAATTGAGAGCAGTATCCCTTCTGTCTTTCACAGAGTGTGCAATTCTGCCATCTCAGCAAGATTCCTGCTCACAGTTAAGGATCAGTGCCTCTAGAGAATACTTTCAAAGAGAACATTTCAACTTTATTTTTTTTTATTACTCACTGTTTACTTGGTATCATCTGACTTACATTTCTTAAAATAATATAACATTAGATAAATATAGACATTTTGCCCTAGATACACTATTAACAAATTAAATTAAAATTTTTGTGTTGCTAGTACAGAATCATTCTTTTTTCTTCACAAGAGGCACAGCATACTTCTCATAAGCTGCAGACAAGGCCTTCAGTATGGGGCCAACATATTCCAGTGACCTAGAATGAAAGATATCACATATTGATGAGTACCTCTGTTCTGTGAGAGTAAATGAATTTTTCTGATTAAAAATCTTACATAAAAATTAATAATTCTTTTTATCACAGGGAAAAATAATAAAATTAGAAAAACAGAGTGGTGAGTTAAGTAATCACCATCAGCAGCAAAAATACCTGTATTCTCAACGGGCATATTCCAAAGTGAGAAAACAATTCATAGCAATCAAAACAGTTATTAACATTGCTCTTGAAGATGTAAAAATATAGTTCTATCAAAGGGTAACTTTGAATTTCAGTATTATTTTTAAATGAAAATTAATTTGAAATATCAGACTTGAAATGTATGGACTTACATTGTATATACAGGGCATGGAAATTTATTTCAGATTTATAGTGAAGTGTCAGAAACGCATCTAATACTGCAAGCTGGCCAAAATTAAACTGGCACAGGAAATATTTCATGCACTTTAAAACAGGCAACCCAGCTTACATCACCCAGACCTGAGGTGAATAATGTAAGTTGGGTTGCCTATTTTAATATGCCAACCCTGTAGAAAGGAACTGTGCTAGATTACTAAAGTAATAGCAAACAAATTCAAAAATTTTACATTATCAATTACAATTCAAATAACTCAGTTACATGGTGATTAACTTTCACTCTATAGGTTCAACATATAAGACTTGGTGGAATATAAGCAATGGAATGAGAAGATAACTACCAAAAATACAGAGAAGTCATGTAACAATGGATTGGTATAAGAAAACTAACTTAAAATTGTGGTAAAAGTTTAGATACTTGAGTGTCTCTCTGTGCATACAAAATCAAACAATAAAAACAACAGGTTGGAACAGCAGCAATGTAAGGAAAAGATAAATTGCTACTTGCTATAAAGATGACATGTTAAGATGCAGACAAACGCAATTAAAAGACACTTATACATCAACTTTTGGCCACAGCCTACATCAGGAAAAGAAAGAGAAAGACACACTCATTCATACACACAAGCAAGCACATGACCACCATCTCTAGCAGCTTGGAGCAGCATACAGACTATCACATAACGTGCATATCAAATTCATGAGTGTAGCTATGTATGTACTTGTGCATCAGCGTGTTCTGAAGAAAAAAGCAACAGGGGATATTCAATGTATGCAAAGGTCAGCATGGGAAAGAATCACAGAAATTCCAAAAAACCTGAATTACAGGCTCTTGAAGATAGATTCCAGCTAACCTGTGAAATCCTACTTACAGAGTAAAGAGCAAATATTGAGGGATGAACTTAATGAAACACTACAGTCTCTTATATATTGCACCGAGCGAGGTGGTGCAGTGGTTAGACACTGGACTCGCATTCGGGAGGACGACGGTTCAATCCCATGTCCGGCCATCCTGATTTAGGTTTTCCATGATTTCCCTAAATCACTCCAGGAAAATGCCGGGATGGTTCCTCTGAAAGGGTACGGCCGACTTCCTTCCCCATCCTTCCCTAATCCGATGAGACCGATGACCATGCTGTCTGGTCTCCTTCCCCAAACCAACCAACCAATCTTATATATTGCACCCCAAGGGATTGCAAAAACACAGAAGCATTTATCAATCGTTCTTCCCATGCTCCATTCACAAATGGAACGAGGCAAAATGCTTCTAAATGCTGAACTACCTTCTACGATGCATTTCACAGTGGTTAGCAGAGTATGAATACAGAAGTAGATATCCACCAGTTGACAAATGACTCCACTGTATGGTGGCTGGTTGCCTCCACTGATTTTTATTTTTTAATTCCACACAGTCTCAACTCCGCCCCTCCTCTGGTACCTTTTAAGTGGGAACACAAAGAGAAGCTGATGGAAGACAGATACTTGATTTCAGAAGGATTGCAAGAAAAAAGGATGAGTTGGAGAGTCAGTTCCCACTTGCATAGTTTAGAAAAAAATAAAGGAATAATAGAGTTTAACATCTGTATTTATTTTCACCAATTTCACTACTTCTTAGTCTTCTTCTTTTCATTGCTGTCAGAGCCTACCTTCGTAGAAAGTTGTGCTTCATGTTGTCCCTAAGCCTTCACATAAATACCTCCATAGAAAATTCTGCTTCCCATTCTCCCTAAGACCTCACCTGTAAACCCATGCATATTTTCACCAGTTTTAAACTGTCATATAATTAGCTAACTTTACAAACTTGTATGCACCAATGGGGATGACACACAGCAGTAGGTGCCAAATAATTCTCTCCTAGGAGGTATCTGAGAACAGCAGTCTTGGCTTCTGGTGAGTCTCAGGCATGTTATAATCAGTACCAATAAATATTCGTATTTTAATCTTAGTCTTAATACTGTTTGGACGTTTGTGGCAACAACTGCAGACCAGACTTTGCAATCTGTCAACGGGCATGCAGGTGAGCAGCCTACAAAATCCTGCTACCAGGCACTAGAACACTGCTGGCACAGCATGCTGCAACACCACAGTCTCCTGCAGTGGTGGGCTATACTTCCACATGCTGTGGCACAGCACTGTGCTTCTATAGTCAAACCTGTGTGATCAAAGATGGGCTCCTGTCACATCATAGGAGGCCAAAGGAACTATAAACACTTGCCACCCAGCTCTTGGCAGAACATGAATTTGTACTATGCCCGATTCCAGGACTACCAGCTGCAGCCGACACCTTGACAGGCTTCACGTCAGCTGTCAGACCCAAGCAGGCCAAGAAACTTCAGCTTCACCTAGCATCATCATCATAAAGCCACTGGTCTACAAGCCACTGATAGATCTGAAGAAGGTTCTGTATCTTGAGCCAGTGCCACAAAGTGAAGACCTGCTCTAGGATTTCTTTGACTGGCACTTCAGATGACTCTGAGGGTCCCCAGTTTGGTGCAGGGTGTCTGAAGTGCACAGCCACCAGTGTGTTAGTTCAGTGGCTGCTAGGAATGTATCCCTTGCATCAGCACTATGGCCTTGCTGGCCGTAGCTCTTCTGCTGCGGCAGCACTCCACTGTTTAACACACACGTGCACTGCCATGGTATGAAGCACATCATTGAGAGTTATGCTGAGGTAGCAGTCCACTACCTGGATGACCACACACACACCACTGAGATGTTGACAACAGTCCCTGAACAGAAGTCTTGCTGAATAAAGTATGTTAATACTGAACGAGCTCTCGTGATTCTGCACCCACCGTAGTATAGTAGAATGCAACCCACAATTCGTGCACACACCTCTGTCAGACAGAAATTACTATCCTGGCTGATAGTTGTAGCCACATTGCATATTTGGTGTTAGAATAAAGCCAGTAACATAATGACATCGAGGAACAGCAGCATCATTTCAACATGGTGAATGGAAACAAGATATTTTTTGAGTTTTTTCGTGTGACTGCATTGACGTGTCGAAGTGCGTGGATTGGAGGATTGAATGGAAGGTTCAACTGGTGAAAGTTGTAGCAACCCAAGGGTGATTTTCTCTTTTCCAAATTGCCTCTACTGATGACAGTCTCTCGGTTTATGAATCATCTGATACACTTTTGATCAACATTTGCATTATTGTCAGCTTTTGTAGAGAAGCTGGTTTTTTAATTATATTTATCCATTATTTCTACTTCTGTATCCTAATGTAAATAAAATAGAAAGAAACTTCCACATGGGAAAAATATATTAAAAACAAAGATTCCAAGACTTACCAAGCGGGAAAGCGCCGGTAGATAGGCACAATGAATAAAACACACAAACACACTCACAGAATTTCCAGCTTTCGCAACCGGCAGCTGCTTCATCAGGAAAGAGGGAAGGAAAAGGAAAGATGAAAGGATGTGGGTTTTAAGGGAGAGGGTAAGGAGTCATTCCAATCCCGGGAGCGGAAAGACTTACCTTAGGGGGAAAAAAGGATAGGTATATACTCGCGCGCACACACACACACATATCCATCCATACATACACAGACACAAGCAGACATATCTAAAGGCAAAGAGTAAGGGCAGAGATGTAAGTCGAGGCGGAAGTGTGGAGGCAAAGATGTTGTTGAAAGACAGGTGAGGTATGAGTGGCGGCAACTTGAAATTAGCGGAGATTGAGGCCTGGTGGATATCGAGAAGAGAGGATATACTGAAGGGCAAGTTCCCATCTCCGGAGTTCAGATAGGTTGGTGTTGGTAGGAAGTATCCAGATAACTCGGACGGTGTAACACTGTGCCAAGATGTGCTGGCCGTACACCAAGGCATGTTTAGCCACAGGGTGATCCTCATTACCAACAAACACTGTCTGCCTGTGTCCATTCATGTGAATGGACAGTTTGTTGCTGGTCATTCCCACATAGAAAGTGTCACAGTGTAGGCTGGTCAGTTGGTAAATCATGTGGGTGCTTTCACACGTGGCTCTGCCTTTGATCGTGTACACCTTCTGGGTTACAGGACTGGAGTAGGTGGTGGTGGAAGGGTGCATAGGGCAGGTTTTACACCTGGGGCGGTTGCAAGGGTAGGAGCCAGAGGGTAGGGAAGGTGGTTTGGGGATTTCATAGGGATGAACCAAGAGGTTACGAAGGTTAGGTGGACGGCGGAAAGACACTCTTGGTGGAGTGGGGAGGATTTCATGAAGGATGGATCTCAATTCGGGGCAGGATTTTAGGAAGTCGTATCCCTGCTGGAAAGCCACATTCAGAGTCTGATCCAGTCCCGGGAAGTAACCTGTCATGATAGTTATGAAAATCCTTGGTATTTTTTAGTATGTATATAAAAAATTTTGCACTCTAAAAAGCTAGTCATCCAGATTTTTTTACATTTAATTTAAGAAGAATCACATAAAATTAATTATTAATGTCAATACAAACTATATTTTACAATAATGCATGAATCTCTACTTTTATAATTTACAAAATTAATTAAAAGACAGTGTCCTTTCCAATTTTGCCATTTTATTACTATTATTTTCCACTTTCTGTAATAATACAGCAAAAGTGGAAAATGACACCATCTTTTAATAAATTCATTGCTTCATTATCCACTACAAAGAAAATACAAATTAATGTTATAGTATAGATCAATATAACTTCTTTGAAATTTAATTTTGGTGTATTATGGGCTTGCCCATAAGTTGATACCATGAGAGGCAGTTTGTTTTCTATTGTTGTTGTGGTTATGGCTCTGCTTGGCTAAGTCTTGTTTTAGATCTGTTGTGTGAAGTTATGGCAGGTGTACATTGTCTGTTGTGACTGAAAAAGACATAAATTCACTTTACAGAACTATGTGAATCAAAGAAATATTATGTGACAGAATGTGTGACATGGAATGTGTTTTCAGTCGAGTTAATGATTAAATACATTAGCAGCAGCAAATAATTAGTGTTTAGCCACTTATGAAGCAAACCCCTGACCTCTATACTGAAAAGTTTTGAAAAAATGAGTTTCTGCCCCTGGACTACTGAAGCCATAGAAAAGGCAAGTAGATGTTGACATTTTACATAACTTCCAGTCAATGGGCTATTTTTATTTTGCAAGAATGAGACAATTCACCAGAGTTGCATGTTACATATTTTTCTGATTATTTTTCATAACACCTTTATGATGGATAACTATAAAGTGGACTCAGTCGGTGATTTAAGTGACTTTGGTTAGCACACTAGAGAATAGATGGTGGTTTGTGTCCAGCTAGGTACAGGAAGTGTAACTTGTCAGGGCACAGAGCTCCATACGCCCAGTCCTTCCAGTGATTTGTTTTAAATGTATGAGGCCTGGACATTATGCCAGAGAATGTAGAGGCAGCTCATGGCTGGCATTCATATGTAAGGATTAGAAGTGCCTGTAGAAAGAAGTGTAATGGTGAAATTGGTATTAAGACCTTTCCTATTGTATTTTTCCTTTTGTTGTGGACTCAGGTTATGGAATGAACAAGCCAGGAGTAGAAATGTTTACACATATTGAGGCAGTTCAGACCTTGCTGAATCAGCTGGCACAAATGCTGGCAGACAACACATGCCTGCATAAGCAGTTAGATGCATTGAGGGAGGGAGGATATATCATCATCTACCATGTCAGAACCTGCCTTAGGTGCTAGCAATGACACCTTGTTGTTGTTTTTGTTGTTGTTGTTGTGGTCTTCAGTCCTGAGACTGTTTTGATGCAGCTCTCCATGCTACTCTATCCTGTGCAAGCTTCTTCATCTCCCAGTACTGACTGCAGCCTACATCTTTCTGAATCTGCTTAGTGTATTCATCTCTTGATCTCCCTCTACGATTTTTACCCTCCACGCTGCCCTCCAATACTAAATTGCTGATCCCTTGATGCCTCAGAACATGTCCTACCAACCGATCCCTTCTTCTAGTCAAGCTGTGCCACAAACTCCTCTTCTCCCCAATTCTATTCAATACCTCCTCGTTAGTTATGTGATCTACCCATCTAATCCTCAGTATTCTTCTGTAGCACCACATGACACCCTAGTTTCTCCTTTCAGAGCTAAAGCAGAGGGGGTATGTTAGCATTTATAGACAACTTATTGACAGCCACAAAGCTAGGATCGTTGCTCAGATGAACATTTGTTGGATATGGACAAGTTACTTCTGGTGGGAAATGCCAAAATATGTGTGTTGTATGGCTGGCATGTGTGGCTGAGCAGTTCTAGGTGCTTCAGTCTGGACTGTTACGGTCGCAGGTTCGAATCCTGCCTTGGACATGGATGTGTGTGTTGTACTTAGGTTAGTTAGGTTTAAGTAGTTCTGAGCTCTAGGGGACTGATGACCTCAGATGTTAAGTCCCATAGTGCTCAGAGTCATTTGTGTGTTGTATTATGGTGAGTTGAGAAGTGCTCAGACACTTGAAATTCTCAGGAGAAGCTTGTTACAGTGGGATAGAAGGAAGCATAGTTGTAGATATTATAAGGGATAACTGAACAATGAATCCCAAGAACAGGGTAGTCCATTGAGAATTTCAGAAATAGGAGGAGAAAGCTTAATGTCAATATGTATGAGTTGATGGAAAGTGATGATGCTAACAGGTTCTACTGCAAGAGGCAGAACAAATAGTACTGGATGCATTTTTGCAGGAGCTGTGGTTCAATGTTTCTAGAGAGGTGTGGATACAATTCCCTAAAGATTTAGTTGGAGGCATAAAAAGTGCGAGAACACTGGGAGACACAGAACCCAGTTACCTTAGTCCAGGATAAACGCAGATTTGCTGTCAGCCACATTGTAGAAAATGTAGGTGAGTGGGACACTTGGATCGAGATTGTAGACAGAAGCACAATAAGGAGCTTCATAGAGGGACACAATATGGAAAAAGTAACCTAACATTAAATGTTAATGGGGGTTGCCAAATCCACCAAATGGTGTGCTTGCTAAATTCTGGAACAACTAAAATATGTGTGCTGGTGGTATTTATTGAATGGGATTAAGGGATAGAAGAGAAGAGAAGTTTTTATTTGACACAGGTTTGCAGGTGTCTTTGACAAATTTGCACTTCTTTGGTAAAAGGAGCTTGGATCCTTTACTTTACGTTACGCAGACTGGGTAGAGGTTGTATGTATTCAGATCACCAATTTTGGTTTTTCGGATGGGGAGAAAAGTTTCCAGGCATGTATGGAAGTTTTTCTTCATGCAGGCAATGGTTGCTGCATGATCTTAGTGTTAGATTTCTTACACGAACATCACACTAAAGTTAATCTTGGACAGCATATAGTAGGAATGTTGCAGGGGCAACAGTCTGGATGATTGACTGATCTGGCCTTGTAACAATAACCAAAACGGCCTTGCTGTGCTGGTACTGCGAACGACTGAAAGCAAGGGGAAACTACAGCCGTAATTTTTCCCGAGGGCATGCAGCTTTACTGTATGATTAAATGATGATGGCGTCCTCTTGGGTAAAATATTCCGGAGGTAAAATAGTCAACCATTCGGATCTCCGGGCGGGGACTACTCAAGAGGATGTCGTTATCAAGAGAAAGAAAACTGGCATTCTACGGATCGGAGCGTGAAATGTCAGATCCCTTAATCGGGCAGGTAGGTTAGAAAATTTAAAAAGTGAAATGGATAGGTTAACGTTAGATACAGTAGGAATTAGTGAAGTTCCGTGGCAGGAGGAATAAGACTTCTGGTCAGGTGACTACAGTGTTATAAACAGAAAATCAAATAGGGGTAATGCAGGAGTAGCTTTAATAATGAATAGGAAAATAGGAATGCAGGTAAGCTACCACAAACAGCATAGTGAACGCATTATTGTGGCCAAGATAGATACAAAGCCCCCACCTACTATAATAGTACAAGTTTATATGCCAACTAGCTCTGCAGATGACGAAGAAATTGATGAAATGCATGATCAAATCAAAGAAATTATTCAGATAGTGAAGGGAGACGAAAATTTAATAGTCATGGGTGAATGGAATTCGGTAGTAGGAAAAGGGAGAGAAGGAAACATAGTAGGTGAATATGGACTGGGGCAAAGAAATGAAAGAGGAAGCCGCCTGGTAGAATTTTGCACAGAGCACAACTTAATCATAGGTAACTCTTGGTTCAAGAATCATAGAAGAAGGCTGTATACATGGATGAAGCCTGGAGATACTGACAGGTTTCAGATAGATTATATAATGGTAAGACAGAGATTTAGAAACCAGGTTTTAAATTGTAAGACATTTCCAGGGGCAGTCGTGGACTCTGACCACAATCTATTGGTTATGACCTGTAGATTAAAACTGAAGAAACTGCAAAAAGGTGGAAATTTAAAGAGATGGACCTGGATAAACTGAAAGAACCAGAGGTTGTACAGAGTTTCAGGGAGAGCATAAGGGAGCAATTGACAGGAATGGGGGAAAGAAATAGAGTAGAAGAAGAATGGGTAGCTTTGAGGAATGAAGTAGTGAAGGCAGCAGAGGATCAAGTAGGTAAAAAGACAAGGGCTAGTAGAAATCCTTGGGTAACAGAAGTAATATTGAATTTAATTGATGAAAGGAGAAAATATAAAAATGCAGTAAATGAAGCAGTCAAAAAGGAATACAGACGTCTCAAAAATGAGATCGACAGGAAGTGCAAATGGCTAAGCAATGATGACTAGAGGACAAATGTAAGGATGTAGAGGCTTATCTCACTAGGGGTAAGATAGATACTGCCTACAGGAAAATTAAAGAGAACTTTGGAGATAAGAGAACCACCTGTATGAACATCAAGAGCTCAGATGGAAACCCAGTTCTAAGCAAAGAAGGGAAAGCAGAAAGGTGGAAGGAGTATATAGAGGGTCTATACAAGGGCGATGTACTTGAGGACAATATTATGGAAACGGAAGAGGATGTAGATGATGATGAAATGGGAGATACGATACTGCGTGAAGAGTTTGACAGAGCACTGAAAGACCTGAGTTGAAACAAGGCCCCCGGAGTAGACAACATTCCATTGGAACTACTGACGGCCTTGGGAGAGCCACTCCTGACAAAACTCTACAATCTGGTGAGCAAGATATATGGGACAGGCGAGATACCCTCAGACTTCAAGAAGAATATAATAATTCCAATCCCAAAGAAAGCAGGTGTTGACAGATGTGAAAATTACTGAACTATCAGTTTAATAAGTCACAGCTGCAAAATACTAACGCGAATTCTTTACAGACGAATGGAAAAACTAGTAGAATCCGACCTCGGAGAAGATCAGTTTGGATTCCGTAGAAATGTTGGAACACCTGAGGCAATACTGACCCTACGACTTATCTTAGAAGCTAGATTAAGGAAGGGCAAACCTACGTTTCTAGCATTTGTAGACTTAGAGAAAGCTTTTGACAATGTTGATTGGAATACTCTCTTTCAAATTCTGAAGGTGGCAGGGGTAAAATACAAGGAGTGAAAGGCTATTTACAATTTGTACAGAAACCAGATGGCAGTTATAAGAGTCGAGGGACATGAAAGGGAAGCAGTGGTTGGGAAGGGAGTGAGACAGGGTTGTAGCCTGTCTCCAATGTTATTCAATCTGTATATTGAGCAAGCAGTGAAGGAAACAAAAGAAATATTCAGAGTAGGTATTAAAATCCATGGAGAAGAAATAAAAACTTTGAGGTTCACCGATGACATTGTAATTCTGTCAGAAACAGTAAAGGACCTGGAAGAGCAGTTGAACGGAATGGATAGTGTCTTGAAAGGAGGACATAATATGAAAATCAACAAAAGCAAAACGAGGATAATGGAATGTAGTCGAATTAAGTCAGGTGATGCTGAGGGAATTAGATTAGGAAATGAGACACTTAAAGTAGTAAATGAGTTTTGGTATTTGGGGAGCAAAATAACTGATGATGGTTGATGTAGAGAGGATATAAAATGTAGACTGGCAATGGCAAGGAAAGCGTTTCTGAAGAAGAGAAATTTGTTAACATCGAGTATAGATTTGAGTGTCAGGAAGTCGTTTCTGACAGTATTTGTATGGAGTGTAGCCATGTATGGAAGTGAAACATGGACAATAAATAGTTTGGACAAGAAGAGAATAGAAGCTTTCGAAATGTGGTGCTACAGAAGAATGCTGAAGATTAGATGGGTCGATCACATAACTAATGAGGAAGTATTGAATAGGATTGGGGAGAAGAGAAGTTTGTGGCACAACTTGACCAGAAGAAGGGATCGGTTGGTAGGACATGTTCTGAGGCATCAAGGGATCACCAATTTATTATTGGAGGGCAGCGTGGAGGGTAAAAATCGTAGAGGGAGACCAATAGATGACTACACTATGCAGATTCAGAAGGATGTAGGTTGCAGTGGGTACTGGGAGATGAAGAGGCTGGCACAGGATAGAGTAGCATGGAGAGCTGTATCAAACCAGTCTCAGGACTGAAGACCACAACAACAAACAACATAGTAGGAATCAATGACATGTAATTCCAACTGAAGAAATATACTGTCAGTGCCATAGTGCCAGAAGGCTCATCTCTCATGAAACGGAAACCTATTAAACTGCATGCAAGGCCACTAAGGATTAGTTTGTGCAGTAAAGCACTGTGAGGTACTAGATTATTGCTATGAGTGAGTGTGGGAGCTGATTTGTCAGTAAACATATTAAACTCCCTGGCAGATTAAAACTGTGTGCCGGACCAAGACTCGAACTCGGGACCTTTGTCTTTCATGGGCAAGTGCTCTACCATCTGAGCTACCCAAGCCTGGCTCACAACCTGTTCCCACAGCTTCGACTCTGCCAGTACCTCATCTCCTACATTCCAAACTTCACAGAAGGTCTTCTGCAAACCTTGCATAACTACCACTCCTGGAAGAAAGGATACTGCGGAGACATGGCTTAGCCACAGCCTGGGGGGTGTTTCCAGAATGATATTTTCACTCTGCAGCGGAGTGTGCACTGATATGAAACTTCCTGGCAGATTAAAACCATGCTTTCTTCCAGGAATGCTAGTTCTGCAAGGTTCACAGAAGAGCTTCTGTGAAGTTTGAAAGGTAAGAGATGAGGTACTGGCAGAACTGAAGTTGTGGGGACGGTTCGTGAGTCGTGCTTGGGTAGCTCAGATGCTAGAGCACTTGCCCGTGAAAGGCAAGTCTTGGTCCAGCACACAGTTTTAATCTGCCAGGAAGTTTCATATCAATGCACGCTCTACTGCAGAGTGAAAATTTCATTCTGGAAACATCCCCCATGCTGTGGCTAAGCCATCTCTCTGCAGTATCCTTTATTCCAGTAGTGCTAGTTATACGAGGTTTGCAGAAGAGCTTCTGTGAAGTTTGGAATGTAGGAGATGAGGTACTGGCAGAGTTGAAGCTGTGGGTATGGGTTGTGAGTGATGCTTGGGTAACTCAGATGGTAGACTACTTGCCTGTGAAAGGCAAAGGTCCCGAGTTCGAGTCTTGGTCCAGCACACAGTTTTAATCTACCAGGAAGTTTCAAATCAGTGCAAACTCTGCTGCAGAGTGAAAGTTTCATACAGTAAACATATTGTGTGTGGTTGAGGCACTAAAAGAGAATGCGGAATTAGATAAGGCATGGCATTGCATATGCACGAGAGTGGTACGTCTAAATGGTGAGGATGTGCTGTCTGTCAGAATACATTACTGTGGAACCAATGACATGGACTTGTCGTAAGTATTGGTCCTTGCCAATTTGGAGATTTTGGAGGAAGATGATCTGGACAGAATGAATTCAGACCCTTTTCCTGTTTAACTACATTACAGAAAAATATAAAACACTTGAAAGGATTAGTAAAGTTAGCACTGACACATTTGTTATTAGAGTTTGAAGATCTGTTTTATCCTCATTACGTTTTGCTAGTGACCCTAGAGACACAGCATCAAATCACAGCTGGAAGGTCAGGACAATATTACAGCAAAAAGTAATAGTCTTTGGGGGCACCACTGATGACCATTCCAAAAAATAGTACAGATGGCACAAAAGCCACAGCAGTTTTGTTGTGATTACAGATATCTAAATAGTTGCATGATTACAGACACTTATCCAATCCCAAATATATTGGAACTTTGGATAATCTGGGCAGTGCAAGTATTTCTCCACCATGTATCTGTTGAATGGCTATCATCGTCTGGAAGCAGTATCAGAGAAACAACTGAAAACAGCATTTATGGTTCCTTACAGACACTACCAACATCGTTGGATGCTGTTTGAATGAAAGAATGTGCCAGTCACGCTTCAGTGTTGTCAGGTGGGGTTTTTTGAGCGTTAAAACCAAGGCCACGTACAGTATTTTTGGATGACATAATTGTTGTTGCAAGGGAAATTTCAAGTATTTAAGTGATTGTATGCAGCACATCTGACACTCAATGTAGAGAAAAGTCATTGAACACTACAGGAATTACAATACTTAGGACATCTGATTAGTCATGAGAGACAATACGTAAGTAAAACCAGTGCAGGATTAGAAAGAACTAAAATCTTGTTTGTGCCTACCAAAATATTACAGGCAGTTTGTGCCAAAATTTTTGTAGATAAGATGACCTCATACTCACCTACTGAAAAAAGGAGTGAAGTTTCATTGGTCATCAGAATGTCAAGATGCATTCAGTAAATGGAAATAAATGCTGACAACTGGTCCGTTGTTAGTTTTTACAAATTAAGAGTAGGAATGTATATTGTCATGTGAAACAAATAATCATGCTTCCATGGAGCAAAATATCCAGCTGTCTTTGCCTCATATCAGTTGAATAAACTGGACAGAAATTACTATAAAACAGTGAAACAAATGCTGAGTCTCATACATGGTATTACATACTTTTGATGTTATTTGCATGTTAGGAAATTTAAAATGGAAACTGATGATGAAGCTTTAAAAATGCTATTAGATTTGAAAAATCCATCAAGCAGTTTAATATATTATGCACTGAAACTCAGAGAGCTTGATTTTGAGGTAATCCAACAACTAGGAAAAACACATGGGAGTGCATTTGGCTTCAGGTGGAAGATTTGTATCTTACAAGGAGTGGGTCACACTGTTGGAGAATGGCAAAAAATTTTGAGCTCAGGGCAAACACCATAAGCTATTTCTAATGCAGCCACAATTCATTGTGCATGACAGAGTGTTATGTAAGCAAACAAAACGCAGACTTTGTGTTGTGGTGCAAAGAAGTACTGAGATAGGCACAAGATCATGTGTTAGCAGGCCATGGGTTTGAAGAACCACAGAATGACATGCAGCTGAATAGTATTGGTGGTGAACACATAAGCAGGCCATGGAGCAGTATGTCAAAACCTGCATACCATGTGTATAGTGAGCTGAATTGAGCCATCTGCACATTCCTCTCCAAAGTTTACCAGAAGCCAGTAAACCATTTTAAGTGATTGGTTTGAATATGTTAGGTTCTTCTGGGCAAATGCTGGCAGGGAATCACTATGTGCTAACAAAAACAGATCACTTTACATGCTATGGGAATGGTGGCTATCCTATATCAGCAATCCGACGTGGTGGCTCAGATCATGGTGAACAATTCATTCATGAAGTTAGGTAATCCAAAAATGTGGATATTTACTAGAGCATTAATAGTATGTTAGTGTTAATGAAACAGTTTCCTCATTTGTTAGATATTTATAAAGTAGAAAAAAGTTCTTTATACCCAGAAGCAAATGGGAGAACAGGGTGAATTCATCTGCAATAGGGAAAATGTTAAGCCATTATATCAACAGTCATGATAATGACTGAGATACCTATTATCCTACATTGTGGCAGTATAGAATTCTAAAGTTCATAGAGTATGGGTCTGTCACTGTATGAGGTAATATGTGGCTGGAAAATGCCATCACCAAAGATGGGAAAAATGGGAAACTGATACAAAATTTCCCGAGAAATTAATCAAGTACAAAAAGTAAATATAAAATCCCTGGAATATCAGGAACAGGTGCAGCAACAGACTGCTAAGTTTTCTGAATACTGCGTAGGACAGTGGGCATTCAACAGTTGCCCACATTTTGCATATGCTACCAGCAGCAGAACCAAATATGAGGGTAGCAGCAAGTGGAGAAGACCACCTTTGCACAATCTATGTGCACATTGTCTTATACATTAAAACATACTGTGATAGATATAAAGGAGACTTGAGAGTGGTTGATGCTTCAGGGACTGCCACCAGCGGAGATAGCCATGAAGGGCATCATGTTATTGATGCTGCTGCTCTTTTCAAGCTGCAGAGGGATCAGCATTGTGCAGGTAAAACTAATAAAGGGTGGGGTACTTTTCACCTGGCAAAAATATGTCATCATGATGGATCATTGATGGACATTCAGACTGACATACAGTGCTTGGGATTTGAAGAGTGAGGTTGAGAAGCTGGATGAAATTTTCAAGGAGCATCACCAGAAAACTGGAGAGGAGGAATGCCAGGTGCTGCGAGTCTCCTATGCTCATCTTTGTGACCAATAACAGCAGGCCATGGATTTGGTTCCATGCACTCGGAGGAGGCATCAGTGGGGATGGATAGATACATGAGATAGGTTGTTAAAAACTGTGTTTAGAACAGGTGACAACTGTATAAGGCAGGTTAATGATATCTTGATTCATGTGCAAGCAGAAGGGGAAGGCATTAAAGTTCTGGCAAAGAGACATGCTGCCCAATTGACAAACATGGACATGGGGTGTTAAACAGCTTTAATAAGTTGTCGGAGTTAACAGTGGAACTGACTAGATACATAAAACTGATGAGCAATACAATGAATCAAGATTTAAGTATATTGCATGCCTGACTAGACCTGTTGGATGCATGGTTAGAATGGCAAAAGCTCATGCACACTCCCGTAGAAATAGCAGTCTTATGGTAACCCACACCCTATACAGTGTGTGAACAGTTAATTTATATCCTGCTACCACCGGATCAACTTCGGGCAGATCTATGCCAGGCACGGACTAAGCTGTTGGACTATGTTGGACCTTATTGTACCTCCAAAGGAAAGTGCTAGTCACTGCATTACCATCTTGCAACAACGGAGGTCAGTGCCAGTTATGCTCATTCCCATGAGCTAGTACGCTTGTCAGTAGTGGGTACCAACACAAAGTATGAGTGATATGCAATTTACCTGTATCCCGTAAGATGAGTGAAATTTTCATGTGTTAGGACAAAGGTGATTGTCTTGGTTACACCAGATAAGAAGAGGCATACATTGGTGACAGCAGATGAACTGCAGCAATTCTAGAGGGAACATATTATGGTTTGTTCTTCCATGGTGGCCCAAACTGTCACAGAGATGTGCAAGATAGAATGTTTTTAAGGGGGAGAGGTGCGGGAGAATGTTCATATGACAATCTCACAACACTATCATGTTTTCAGAAGGCAAGCCCTCATGGGCATATATACTCCTTGTATGATTCGGTTGTATTTATCACCACTTGCTGCAAGCACAGATGTTCAAGGGAACAATATACTTAGAACTACATAACAGTGGGATATTACCGAACAGAATGAAGTATGATGTAATAGTGGCTGTGCTGCAGAACCTAATCTATCCTTAACTGTATTTACCTGATAATACTTTAGAAATCTGCCAGCCAGGAATATGACATGCCTGAATAATATCATAGTCACCGCCATACTCAGTTCTCTCGATGAGCTTATAGTCACACAGAATTGTCATATTAGTGTAGAACAGATGTTCCAACATCTCCAATAAAATTGCAGTGAAAAACGGCACAGGGTTCCGGTGACAGAAATTTCATTCTTGGGTATAATCTTAATCCTAGTCTTTGCTTGTGTAGCCCATGTCTGTCAATGACAGAGAATCATCCAGCCATCTACATTTACACTTGCACGACTACTCTGCAGTTCACACTCATGTGCTTGGCAGAGGGCTCATCAAAGCACTTCCACAGATTTCTCTACTGTTCCACTCCTGAAGAGCACACAGAAAGAGAACATCTTTCCATGTGGATTCTGATTCCTCATCTTTTATTACTATGATCATTTCTTCCTATGAAGGTATACCTCAGCAGAATAGTTTTGCCTTTGGAGGAGAAAGTTGGTGATTCAAATTTCGTGAAAATATCTCACAGCAGTGAAAAATGCCTTTGTTTTAATGATTGCCCCACAGCTTTTATATTGCATCCGTGTTACTCCCTCCCTATTTCACAGTAGTACAAAACCTGCTGTCCTTCTTTGAACTTTATCAGTCCCATCTAGTATGGATTTCACACGGCACAGCAATACTCTAGCAGAGGACAGACAATGTGGTGTAGGTCATGGAGTCATTGTATCATCTGAGTGTTCTTCCAAGAAATCACAGTCTTTGGTTCACGTTATTCACAACATTATCTGTGTGATCATTCCAGTTTAAGTTGTTCATGTTTGTAATTGTAATAACTGTTTGGTATTTAGTCATACTGGCAGCCTTTAGATTTGTGTTCTTCATTATGTAACAGAAATTTAATGGATTTCTTTTAGTACTCAGGTGTATGACCTCCATTTTTCATTATTTAGGGCCAATTGCCACTTTTTGCACCACAAATGACAGGATCATCAGCTAATAATCTAAGAGGGCTGCTCAGATTGTTTCTTAAATCAAATGTAGATTACGAACAGCGGAAGGCCTATAACACTTTCTTGGGTGAAATCATAAATTACTTGTTTCACATGATGACTTAGTGTCAATTTCTACTAACTGCAGCCTTTCTGACAGAAAAAACAAATCCAGTTGCACAACTGAGATGATAATCAATAGGCATGCAATCTGATTTGAAGCCAATTTCAAGGAATGGTGTCAAAAGGAAATCAGGAAATCTAGAAATATGGAATCAATGTAAGATCCCCTGTCAATAGCACTCAAAACTTCATGAGAATAAAGTGCTTGCGTTTATAGAGTGATTTGAGTTGCTTCACTACACTGAGGATGTCTACTTCTAAGATAAGTAGGCAGCTGTCAGCTGTTTTTGATTCAAGTTCTGGAATATTTACTTCATATTTTTTTGTGGAAGAATTTTGGAAAACTGTATTAACACTACTCTTGTAGTAGACATCAGAAACATTACCAACACTATTGGCAATACAATCATGTGAAACATAACATACTGAAAGATTTGGATCAAGGCAGTTAGACAGATGCAGTATTTCTTGATTTCTGAGAAGCATTTGACTCAGTACACACCTACGCTTATTGTCAAAATTACAATCATATGGGGTATCTAGTGAAATTTGTGACTGGATTGTGAACTTTTTTGGGAGGGAGGACACAGCATGTTCTGTTGGATGGAGAGTCATTGTCAGATGTAGAAGTAACTTCAGGTGTGTCCCAGGGAAGTGTGTTGGGATCCTTGCTGTTCATGCTGTGTATTAACAACCTTGCAGTCAATATTAATAGCAACCTCAGACTTTTTGCAGATGGTGCAGTTATGTATAATGAAGTGCTATCTGAAAGAAGCTGCATAAATATTCGGTCAGATCTTAATAAGATTTCAAAGAGGTGCAAAGATTAGAAACTTGCTTTAAATGCTCAGAAATGTAAAACTGTTCTCTTCACAAAATGAAAAAAACGTAGTATCCTACGATTATAGTTTCAATGAGTCACTGTTAGAATCGGCCAACTCATACAAGTACGTGGGTGTAACAGTTTGTAGGAACATGAAATGGAATGATCTTATAGGCTCAGTTGTGGGTAAAGTGGATGTTAGAGTTTGGTTTATTGGCAGAATGCTGGGGAAGTGCAATCAGTCTACAAAGGAGATTGCTTACAGATCACTCATGTGATCTGTTCCAAAATATTGCCAAAACGAATGGGAGCCATAACAAATTCAACTAGCAGATGGTATTGAACATATATAGAGAAGGGTAGCATGAATGATCATAAGTTTGTTTGATCCATGGGAAAGTGTCACAGAGATACTGAAAGATCTGAACTGGAGGACTAGCCTGAGAAAGTCTATTAATAAAGTTTCAAGAACCAGCTGTAAATGATGACTCTAGGAATATACTACAATCCCCAGTGTTATCACTCACACAGGGATCATGAGGATAAGATTTGAATAATTACTTCATGTGCAGAGGCATTCAGACTATCATTCTTTCCATGCTTTGTACATGAATGGAATGGGAAGAAGCCCTAATAATTGGTACAACGGGATGTTCCCCCTGCCATGAACCTAATGGTGGTTTTTAGACTATAGATTTAGATGTGTATATAAAAGTATTGATCGTGTCTTGTTACTGGTGTACTTTACATATGCCAAATTTCGAGACAGTTTCATTGGGGAGTCCTTGCTAAATTTTGAGCTTCTGCAAAACTTTGCCAATCTTGGCAGTTTTGTGTTGTTTTAAATTTAGCATGCTATTTCCATTCCTTATGCAACTGTGTTCTAATGTGTTTTGTGTACTGTGGGAAATCAGTTCCATCCCTTATTGATTTATTTCGTATAAATCTTTCAATTGCTGTTGATACTACTTTCTTGAATTCAAGCACAATCTGTTCTATGCTTACGTCATTATTTCAGAAGGAATAGAGACCTTCTCTTGGGAAGGTGTCAAGCGAATTTTGATCTACTCTTTTAAATTGATATACTTTAGATTTTATTTCTGGCAGGTTTGGATTTTATGATAATCAGTGTCACTATAACTACCTTGTGGTTAATAGCCGCTGTACCCATCACGATGCTCCTTATTTGCTCATGATTATTTGTTGCTAGGAGGACAAGTATATTTTTGGAACCATTTACATTTTGATTGGTCTCCTAAACTATAAGTCAAAATAATTTTCAGAGGAAGCACTTAGTAAAATTTTGGATGGAGCTTTATGCCTACCACCAACTTTGAACATGTATTTTTGCCAACACATCGAGGGGAGACTGAAGCCATCACCAATTATAGCTCCATGAGTGGAGTATCTATTTGAGTATATATGCAAGTAATCTTTGATATTTCAGCAACTGTATCATCAGAGTCAGGGGGTCAGTAAAAGTAACAAATTATTAATTTATTCCAATTGTCAAGTGTAAGCTCTACCCATACTATGAGTCACACTCCCATGAGACAGCATTATTGAAGGCGCCTTCAGTGCTGGGTGAGAGGGTTTGCATGTTGTAGTGAAGTCAAGTGCAATGCTGGCAGTAGCATAGCTGCTGGCAGGATCACCCAAGCCAGACAGGCTTTAACACAGGATGAATCATGTCTCACATAGAGCAGGGGGCACTCTTAGGTGAAGGAAAGCCACCCTGGTCCTCAAAGTTGGGGGCTGGGCATTCAGCTAACAACCTCAGCTCATTAAATGGAGTTGTTGCAGATACTGCACATCAGCCTAGAAGGATATGGATTACAGGAAGCTGACACAGCAAGGAATAAAGTTAACAAGAAGGAAAATGGATATCATGATAACCACCTGGAACCTGAGGACACTTAAGAGAGAGAGAAGTGCTAGAGAAAGTTGATGAATATGACAAGCAATGCGAAGAGCTGTAGATTGATTGTAAATAAGCATATGACACAGCCTAGACAAGAATAAGATTCTCCTTGGTATGAAAGGCTTAAGAATCCCACTACAATTAATGAGAATGGTGAAAAAGCAACAGTTTTCAAGGTCAGAGTAGAGGAAGAGTTGTCAGAAGAGTTCCATGTGCATAGTGGACTGTGAGCTCTGGTCCACTCCTAAAATTATCAGTAGATAAGGTAATATGGCAAATGTCAACCAACTCAGGCGGAGCAAAATTTTATGATCAGGTCCAGTTAGTAGCATACATTGATGATGTAACATTAACTGCAAGGAATATCAGAGCTTTAAAGAATGATTATGCTGCATTGAAAGGAGCAGTGCAGATGTTAGAACTGGCAATGAATGTAGGTAATACAAAGTGTCTGATAATGGGATATCATGGTGAAGATAAAAATTTCAATAATAATAAATGGGGAATAGTACCAAAGAGTGGTAAAGTTTTAAATACCTAGACTCAATAACAACAGAAGGTAACAGGACAACAGGAGAAAATCATGAAATGATAGCAATTAGGAACTGATGTTATTATTCTTTGCAGAATACATTCAGATCAAGAAGTGTTAGAAAGAGTCCAAAAATCCAAATACATTTTTGATTATTTTAAGACCTATAGTAATTTATGGATCAGAAGGCTGCCCATGAAGGAGGAAGGCTGGTTACTGAAATGGGAAAGGAAGGTTGTGAGAAAGATGTTTGAGGCAGAGAGAGAGGAAGGAAACTGGAGGATAAGGATGAACAAAGAACTACTGACACTTTTGTGACAGATGAATATTGTCATGAAAATCAAGCAAGGAAGAATACAATGGGAAGAACATGTACAGAGAAGGCCATAAACTCAAAGTGTTAAGAAAATGTTTATAGGAAAGCTGCAGGGAGAAGGAAATGAGGAAGACCCATGAAAAGGTGGTTTGAAGGTATGGATGAGGACCTCAAAGCAGTATAAATCAGAAATTTGAGAAGGTAACCCAAGGACAGGGAAGAATAGTGGCAGGTGGCAAAAGAGGCCAAGGCTCTACAGGGACTTATAAATAAGAACTCAAAAGAACTATCTAAAATTTCACCATAAGATAAACTAATTATAACAGCAACAAATGCACTGTCACCAACTGTTTCTAGTCCATCCTTTCTGAATGCCGTTAGGTTGTTTGTAAGTAATTCAAATGAACTTATCTCTGGCCTTAGCCAGCATTCAGTACCTATAATGATTTAAGCTTCAGTACTTTATATTGTGCTTGGGGCTATGCAGCTCTGGTTCTTTCCCAATACAGCTATAACAGTTCACTAAAGTTCCTTGGTCAAGCCTCATCTTGTGTTTGAGCTACACTCCTTGAAACTGAAGCCATTTATGTTCTTTCCTGAGACTCTCTAACCTTAAACACCATCCAGTCCACTCCGCACAGTCCCTGTTACCACTGTAGCTGCTACCTGTTTGGAATGAAACCCAGATTATTAAGCAGAACCCAATAGCACACCACCCTATGATGCAAGTCAAGGAATTTACAGCCTACTTGGTTGAAGAACCAATGAGCCTCTGATTCGGATCTTCCATTTGGCTCTTTACCAAGGATACAGGAGCTCTGCCTTCATATAGCAAGCAACACTGATAGCCTTTACCAATTCAGATAGTTGCCAGAAACCAGAGGGAATATCTTCCAATCAAAACTGACACACATCATTAGTATCACTGTGAGACACCAGCTGCAGTTGGCTGTACCCTGTTTTCTTCATTGCATCTGAAACAACGTGTATTACATCTGGGATAACTCCCCTGTGATATGCACACAGAGTGCACGCTGGACTTGTTCCCCTCCTTGGCAGCCGTATCCCTAAATGGCCCCGTTATGTACCTAACATTGGTGCTCCCAACTACCAATAATCTGACTCTCTATAAATGTCTGGATCTTACAGGCTGGGAGGCATCCTCTGAAATAGGACAAGTGACTGCATCTTGTTCAGGATGTCTATCAGCCACAGAGAGCTCCTGAAACCAGTTTGTCACATGGAATAACAGAAAAACAACTGTCTATATGCCTATATACATTGGAGACAATAGAATTGTTCTGCAATCGGCTGCAAATGCCTGTTCTCTAAATTTTCTCAGCAATATTTCACTAAAAGAACATCATCTTTCCTCCAGGAATTCTCATTTAAGTTCAGAAGCATCTGCTTGACACATGTGGATTAAACCTACTAATAACAAGTCTAGCAGCATGCCTCTCCATTGATTTGATGTCTTGCTTTAGTCTGACCTGATGAGGATCCCAAACATTGAAACACCTCTCACGAATATGTCATACAAGTTCTCTATATATAGTCTCCCTTATAGAAGAGCTACAGTTTGTTAAAACTTCCAATAAAGTAAAGTCAATCATTCACCTTCCCTACTATCATCCACATGAGCTTGTTCCATTTCATATCACTTTGCAAGATTAAGCCTGACTATTTAATCAATGTGACTGTTAAGCAGCACACTGCTGATACTATATTCAAATTTTACAAGATTGTTTTTCTTCCTCAATTGTATTATCTTATATTTTTCTGCATTTAGAGCAAGCTGACATTGCTTAAATATCCAGGTAACAAATATTGGAATTTATTACAACATTATATTTACTTATAAGTAGATGCACTTCTACTGGGCAGACAGTTCATCACCATCTGTGCTAAATAAATGTGCTTTCAGTGTGAAGTGTTCTTGGTAACTGTGCTTGATTCAGAATTCTATGTGTCATGATCAACAGACCAGAAGCTCCTGTCCTGGCATTATTTGTAACATCAGAGCAGGAATCAACCAGACTTTAAGATTTTAAAATGTAATTATTACAACATTAGATTTTTTAGCTCAGTTAGATAAATATGCTTGTTATATCTTACCGCTTTTGGTATGCTGATGATGAATAAGCAGTTGAAGGAACTGGATTGTTAAAAGTGGCACCATTGGCATAAGCATCATATTGAGTTCCCACAGCACCAAGAGGCTGACTGAAGTAGGTGACATGTTCACAGGTGCCCAACAGGTAGCACAGCTTGATGCCAAAGAGTGGTAAGATGAGGGAGAGTATAGCAGCTACCACCAGTACTGCCAGAATGATAGCACCAGCAGAAGCCAGGAAGTACATCACATTGGCTGGCAGGTCTTCTGTAACAGTCCTCAGGCCCACTGATGACATGCACACCGTTACACTAGACTCTGGCTATTTCTAACTACATTTAATGTTTATATGATAACAGTCTAGCTGAGTATATGAGAAAAGAAAACCACTTACTGTACAGAGAAGATGTTGAGTCGTTGCCAGACACTTAAACAAAAGAGTTGAACAAGGCAGCTTAGTTCTCAGACTTACTTCCAGGCTCAGAGGCCAGTGTCAATGTACAAGACTCTTTCCTGACATTTCATCTCCAACTGTGGGAGACACCTTCTGAGGTAAAATGACTACTGCCATTAATGCTTGAGGGGCTCTCATACTTACAGAGTGCAAAGGGAACACAATCATACATCACATAATGCAGACTGTGTGACTATCTCTGGATGGCATCATCATTCTTGATTAAAAATAAACGATTGTCATTCTGTTGGCGCATCGTCGACATCCATATTTTATCCAACTTCAAAACTTCTTCTTTTCTATTAATATTGTTATGGTGTTCATGAATCTCTACCTGTTATTTATATATGAATGCATGATAATGTGAGATGGAAACCACAACACAAAATTCAGTGAGACGAGTATTTTATCAATGACATTGCATTGTCATCAGACATGTATAGAGAAATAATAGAGAACCATTAACACTGTGATAAGTTTAATATAAAAGAAGAAGGTTTGAAGTCAGATAAAATACGAACATTGACTTTGTGCCAACAGAATTACAATCAATTATTTTTGACTGAGAATGATGGTGCCTTCCAGAGATAATCACAGTCACCATCACATGCTGTATGGTGATTCCCTCTATGCACTCTATAAAAGTGATATCCCCTGAAGCCATAGTGGCAGTAGCCATTAAACCTTGAAAGATGTCTCCTGCAGTTGGAGATGAAACATCAGAAAGCTGTTTTATACATCAACATAGCCTCTCAGCCCACAATTTTTAACTGAAATAACATCAGGTCAGATATACTACTCTGTGTCTATTTTATGCTCCTGTGCACTCCTTAATACTTCCTTATAGAAAGTGGTTCTCCTTTATCATACCATTGTGAATATTTATGATTTGATTCTTAAATAAAACCATTCCATGTTTTTGCTTAAGTTTGTATTGTAAAATCTAAAAGAAAACACAATATATCTTCACAGAGGCTACATAATCCATCCACTATCAAAACGAAACTAAAGAGTTTCCTAATGGGTCACTCCTTCTATTCTGTCGAGAAGTTCCTCGAAAAATTAAGCTGATTCTTGTTGTACTGTTGATTTCATTTACGTAAACTTATGACTTTACTTTTTTTGGGTTCATAAACATTTTATTTTTATCTCTTATTACTTTCATGCTGCAATTTCATGTATTGACATGTTCCATGACCATGGAGATTTGCTCCACAATTTGGTCCTACGGAACTTGACGTGTAAATAAATACATACATAAATACATTTGTAAAATGATGTTGTGCCAAGTATACATCAACAGTGATAGAAGCAGTTTATTTAATAGCAAGTTCATAGCAACTGCGAGTCATACCTAGACTCAAGGCACACTGAGTGTTTCCTTGACTCTGTGTGTAGAAAAGAAGAGTTAACTTTAATTTGAACTGGTAGGTTTTTTGGAGAGGAAGAGAAAAGCTGTGATTTATGCTTACCTCATTCAGACAATTTTCTTGGTTAATTGGGTCCCATGACCGATTTTCTTTGCAGCTGAATGTGTAGTTCAACTCTACAGCATTATTTAATGTAGAGAATTGCTATGAATCCAGGACACGCATACCCATACCCTAGCTCTCAGGAAAGCAAAAATATAGTGTAGTCAAATGTTTTTATTTCAAGAAAATGATTTGCAAGTCTGCATTATGCAGACAGGTTCATAAATGGAACTTTTTTTGGCTAATTACAAGTTGCCATTCATCTTCCAAACATTAAAAATACTCCATACCCCCAGATCTAGCCCCATCCTCCCCCTCCTCCAAAAAAAAGTCAGAAACTCTCATATGTATGAATGCTACAAAACAGTACTAGTTGGTCAAATAAAGAGAAATATTGTTCAAAGGGTAGACATTTAAGAGTTGGTTGCTTAGCACATATAGACATCTAGACACCAAGAAAAGTGATCGCTGGTACATGCCTGCACCCAATCCGATTCTGTCAGCTTAGGAATTCTCTTTAAGTGCAATTGTGTTTTGTTTTGTCCAAATTCATGTACAGTACTCTCAATTGGAACTGGTGATCATTATTCTGGAGAGCAAATCATATTGCACTAAAGCAATTTCTGTTATGTTTGTCATGCTACTTTGAAGAGACAAGTTCAGTTCTAGGTGGCCAAAGAGTTCACCAGCTTCAGCTGGATGGAGCAGAAGAGAATTTTTGCAGTGTAGCAAGTCTTACTCCAGATTTACAAGATTACGACACTATTCCAGATCTACAACATTATGGCAGGTGGTTTGAAACTCTCACATGAATTATGGTCAAGTGATATCTAATCAAAAAGCATATATATGTTCACTGATTACTCAAAGGCTAAGAGTGAACTTCTGCCACAATTTTATGCCTAAGGACTAAATTATTTGTAATAATTACAAACTAGTAATCTCCTTTCATATAACATATTTGAGAGTTATCCAGGCTAAATTTTGAGGCTCAGTAAAAACACTCTGACGTTCCTTAAGGCTAGCTAACTTCAAGATGGTAGCGCCAGAACATTTTCATAGTTAACCCTGATTTTTGTGTTAAAATATTATCCAGAGTCATTGGGAGATAAGAATTTGTTGATCCAGTGAGATAGGTTGTAATATATTCCACCACTGAGTCAAATATAGTCCCAGTAATGCACTGTGCAGGGGAAATTTCATACAGCAATTAGAATATTTAAGTATCAGGACATGAGGCAACTGGTCCAGAACATAATAAGGAGTGTGTGACAGTTGTGACTAAAAATTTCAGGAATGTGAGATCCTGTCCTCCAACAGGCTCATCATACTGTGCTGTATTTGAAAAGAGTATGTTAAATTTTTGTATGTTAAATCTTACAATTGTATGTTAACTCTTGCTATACATGACATATATGAAGGCCACTATATTTGCAGAATTTCATGAAAATGACTGTACCTGTGAGCATACAACCAACAAGTATCTGCCATTGTGGGAACTTTGTATACCTAACGTACCAAGCGAGGTGGACAATGGTTGCCACAGTTGACTCACTATGAGCAGGATTCAGATCCCCATCTAACAGTCATGTTTTAGATGTATTGTGGTTTCTCTGGGTCAATTAAGGTCAATGTCTGGAGAGTTCTTTCAAAAAGGGCATAGCCAATTTCCTTCCCCAACATTACACTGTCTGAGCTAATGCTTTATTTCTAATGACCATAATGCTGAAGGCAAATTAAATCCTAACTGTCCTTTTTCCATAGAGAACTAATGACATTGTTATCTTTTCTGCTGAGAGTCTGTCATATTTATTGATAAGAATATAACATGTAATGTTGCTAAAACATCTCCTAAATCCTGACAGTGTGAGACAGAATGATTCAAACGATAAGGCATCCCATTTAACATCAATTACTGTATTATCCTGCAGTTTCAAGCCAATGATAAACTTTATTCCCCCAAATAACTACCACCTATCTCTATAGTATTATTTGCATGGACTAGATATTTTTTTCAATCCTGCCAACAATTCAAGGCAGCCAGAAATAATAGCAGTGTGAGTACAAACCTGAAACAGTTTTCTGATGTCACAGACTGGGTATTTGCATAATTACCAAGTAATGTTTTACTGTATACATAAAAAATTTTACTGTCCATGACTACTATAACATTTCAATGCAACACTTCAAATGTGCTATCTCTTAATGATAAGGAATAATACATTTTTGTGACGTAACCGATATATGCCTGTTGCTTGATTGTCAGTGTTGATTTCAAAGTGTGTTTCATTGTTATTAACACACTGGTAATATTTTTTTACAGTTTTAAATCCACACTGTTCTAATTATGTCACATACATTACCTTAACAGTTCACAACTGCTGTTTAAATATGAGGGCCCTGCACTCCAACCTCCCTCCTTCCCAGTCCAAATAAAAATTACTAACCATGATGTATGTACAATAAGAACAGAAAATTGCACTCAGCTACATCTGTATATTGTTAAATGAAAACATCTGATTTTCAGATAATGTAAGGTGTATGAATCTTGTGTATTATGCAAAATCAAAAGTGCAGAAATAAATTTTGAGCCAATATGACTAAGACAAAAAACATTAAAAGGACACTTGCAAATTCAACGCAATAACATACCAGGAAGATTCATCACAGGAAGAGAGTGTCTGTCAAGTGGTTCTGAATCATCTGCTGCTGTGTCATCTGCATATGAAGAAGCACTCATGCACAGCAGAAGAATGATGTAAAAGATGTGGAAAGCCATTCTGTAACAAAAAAAGAAAAAATTGGACATTAAAACTTTCTAGTAAATAAATAAACAGTAACGTCAGTAAAATTACTGGGAAGACAAATACATCTATGGAAGCTGAAACATTTTGTCTAGTGCAAAGAAATCTAGTTGACATAAAAGTTTTTAGAGGATAGAATTGCGACATGTACAATAACTGTCATTAAATGTCTATCAGTAGATGAAGAGGAAGGCCACTACTACCACGACTGAAACATTAACCATTTAATGGAGAATATTTTACAACATATTGTGTCTCTGCAAGTGGAAAACTTTTATTAAATGACTCTACTAAAAAATTCTGTAAACTATCAAGAATACAGTAGAACAAATACTAAAATACCTTAAATACTGCATGAGAAAATTAACACAAAAGGGGTACTGATATGTTTACAAAGCACAAATAGTCATGTCATATAATTGGTCAGATAAGAAAAGTCTACTCACCAAGTGGCAGCAGGAGAATACATAGGTAAATGTCTTCAAATTTGCAAGTTATTTGAACCAGTGCCTCCTTCTTCTGACGAGAGGGTTGACGGGAAGGAAGAGAGGTGAAGGAAAAGGACTGGTGAAGTATAAGCAATGACGAGGGAAAAGTCACCCAGAACCCCAGGTTATGGGTGACTTACCAGATGGCACGAGAAATCCAGCAAGTCTTCCCTGACCCAGGCTTCTGAGTGACTTTTCCAAGCTCTCACCATTTCCTACACCTCACCAGTCCTTTTGATTCACCCCTCTTCCTTCTCCTTCAACCTTTTTGCTGGAAGAAGGAACTTGCTCTGAAAGCTTGCAAATTTCAATACCTTCATATGTTTGTTCTCCTGATGCCTCTGGTGAATAGTTTTTTTATCTATTCAGTTACATTTCGTTTTCAAAAATTGATTATTTTTGTTCATATATACCAATCTCTATATTGAGCAAGCAGTAAGGGAAACAAAAGAAAAATTCAGAGTAGGTATTAAAATCCATGGAGAAGAAATAAAAACTTTGAGGTTCGCCGATGACATTGTAATTCTGGCAGAGACAGCAAAGGACTTGGAAGAGCAGTTGAACGGAATGGACAGTGTCTTGAAAGGAGGATATCAGATGAACATCAACAAAAGGAAAACGAGGATAATGGAATATAGTCGGATTAAGTCGGGTGATGCTGAGGGAATTAGATTAGGAAATGAGACACTTAAAGTAGTAAAGGAGTTTTGCCATTTGGGGAGCAAAATAACTGATGATGGTTGAAGTAGAGAGGATATAAAATGTAGACTGGCAATGGCAAGGAAAGCGTTTCTGAAGAAGAGAAATTTGTTAACATCGAGTATAGATTTAAGTGTCAAGAAGTCATTTGTGAAAGTATTTGTATGGAGTGTAGCCATGTATGGAAGTGAAACGTGGACGATAAATAGTTTGGACAAGAAGAGAATAGAAGCTTTCGAAATGTGGTGTTACAGAAGAATGCTGAAGATTAGATGGGTCGATCACATAACTAATGAGTAAGTATTGAATAGCATTGGAGAGTAGAGAAGTTTGTGGCACAACTTGACTAGAAGAAGGTATCGGTTGGTAGGACATGTTCTGAGGCATCAAGGGATCACCAATTTAGTATTGGAGGGCAGCATGGAGGGTAAAAATCGTAGAGGGAGACCAAGAGATGAATACACTAAGCAGATTCAGAAGGATGTAGGTTGCACTAGTTACTGGGAGATGAAGAAGCTTGCACAGGATAGAGTAGCAAGGAGAGCTGCAGCAAACCAGTCTCAGGACTGAAGACCACAACGCCAACAATATCTAAATGACAAGATTAATGTTAATCATACAACAACAGCTACCCACATGACTTGTGAAGCTAACCTGAATCTTCCATTCATAAATTTAGATACTCAGATAAATTGTAAGAGAGGCTAATAAGGTATGTTTTTTTTTTAATTTCCTTTTGCATTTGTGATAATTTGTTGGGAGCATGTTTAAAACCTTTACCCAGTACAAAGAACTCTTGTCAATGAATCCTCTTCATCTCCAAGTAACTACTGCAACCTACATTCTTCTGAATCTGCTTAGTGTATTCATCTCTTGGTCTCCCTCTACGATTTTTACACTCCATGCTTCCTTCCAATACTAAATTGGCGATCCCTTTATGCCTCAGAACATGTCCTACCAACAGGTCCATTCTTCTAGTCAAGTTGTGCCACAAATTCATCTTCTCCCCAAGTCTATTCAGTACCTCCTCATTAATTACATGATCTACCCATCTAATCTGCAGCATTCTTCTGTAGCACCACATTTCAAAAGCTTCTATTCTCTTCTTATCCAAACTATTTATCATCCATGTTTCGCTGCCTACACTCCATACAAATACTTTCAGAAAAGACTTCCTGACAGTGAAATCTACACTCATTTTTAAAAATTTTCTCTTCTTCAAAACAATTTTACACCCTCTCTACTTTGACCATTATCAGTTATGTTGCTCCCCAAATAGCAAAACTCATCTACTACTTTAAGTGTCTCATTTCCGAATCTAATTCCCTCAGCATCACCTGATTTAATTTGGCTATTAACTGATAGATATTGAGTAGTAGGAAACACAAAGCAGCTATTTAATATCACTGAGAAAGTAGCAGCTTTTCTCAAAAGAGCAGATTTACTGTTAAATTTTCTGTGTCAAAATTAACATAGGCTCATATAATTTGGTTAATTATTAATGCAGTTTATAACAACTCCTTCTGTTTTATACCTTAACTTGTTCCACATACTTCCAAGCTGTCATTTAAGTTAGGATCTATGCAGCCTGATGAATGAGTGACTGGATAGTTGCCATAAACTTCTAATGCGATTCTGTGATGCTGTTTTATTTTTCAGAGCCAAATTCGTACAACTCAGGGAGATTAATTCAGTATTCAACTTCACATAACTGAAAATTCCCTCAGCTTATTGAGATCCTTGGGAGAGGTAGTGATGATTAAACTCTTCCACCTGGTGTTCAAGTTATATGAGACAGATGAAATACCCGCAGACTTCAAGAAGAATGTAATACCTCCACTTTCAAAGAAACTTGGTACTAACCAGTGTAAATATTAATAAGTCATGGTTGCTAAATACTGACATAAAATTATGTTCAAAAGATGGAAAAATTGGTAGAAGACATCCATGGGGAAGATCAGTTTGGGTTCCAGAGAAATAGATTAACATGTGGGACAATGTTGACTGTAAAACCTATCTTAGAAGGAAAGCAAATCTATGTTTATTGCATTGACAGACTTTGAGAACGCTTTTGACAATGTTGACTGAAATACGAACTTTCAAAATCTGAAGATAGCAGGCATAAAATATAGGGAGTGAAATTCTACGTACAGCTTGCACAGTGACCAAATTGCAGTAATAAGAAGCAGAGGACATGAAGGGGATCCAGTAGTTGAGGAAGAAAGTGAGACTGGGTTGTAGCTTGTCCCTGATGTTATTCAATCTGTACTTTGAACAAGTAGTAAAGGAAACTAAAGAAAACTTGGCAATGAATTAAAGTTCAGGGAAAATAAATAAAAAATTTCAGATTTGCCAGTAACATTTTAATTCTGTCAGAGACATCAAAGGACTTGGAAAGCAGTTAAATGGGAGTGGTACATCAGGTAATGCACTGTAATAGAATTAAATTAGGTAATTCTCAGAGAATTACATCAGGAAATGAAACACTGAAAGTAGTAGATGAGTTTTGCTATTTGGGCAGTATAATAACTGATGATGGCCAAAGTAAAGAGGATATAAAATGCAGACTGGTTTTAGCAAGGGAGGAATTTCTGAAAAAGAGGATTTCTTAACACTGACCATGAATGTAGGTATTAAGAAGCCTTTGGAGAAGGTATCTGTCTGAAATATAGCCTTGCGGGAAGTGAAACATGGACAATAAGCAGTTCAGACAAGAAAAGAGCAGTGAGTTTTGAAATGTGGCACTGTAGAAGAATGGCGAAGATAGATTGGGTAGACTATGTAACTAATGAAGAGGTACTGAATTGAATTGGGGAGAGAGGAAATTTATGGCACAACTTGACTAAAAGCAGGGCTTTATTGATAGAACACATTCTGAGGTGTCAAGGAGCTGTCACCTTGGTACGGGATGAAAATTTCGGCAGTAAAAATTGCACGAGATGGAGACCAAGAGATGATCACTGTAACCAGATTGGATTGGATGTAGGTTGTAGCAGTCATTTGGAGATGAAGTGGCTTGCACTGTATAGATTAGTGTGTAGAGTACATGAAACCAATCTTCAGCCTGAAGACCACAACAACAACAACAAGTAAAAAATCTAGTGTCACCAGCAGTGTCAGCTCCTGATTCCATAAAGGAAGGCAGTAGGCACTTCTGCTCACATAATATCATATTTCATGTAGTTGATGCACTGGGACTACAGAACTACCAAGAAAAATTGGTCATTTTTTTGCTCTTCTTCATGAAAAATATTAAAAGTTAAGGTACTTCAGCCTACTTAAAACTCTTTTTATCTTAGGTTGCCTTGATTTTCAATGTCAGAGGCAAATGAATATGGAAAGGGAAGCCCAAAAAGACAAAGACTTGTTTTTCTCATGGGAGAGATTCACAAAAGTTCTGAAAAAAGTAAACTAGCAGATGCATGAAGATAGGTGTCAACTATTCTGTGTAATCTCTTGTATTGCATCCATAGTGGTCATTAGGACAAGATTTGACTGCAGTGGAAAGAAACCATGATCTGTGTTATAATAGAAAGTACCCTTAGTTGTGTTCCTCATAGAGGTTTTCAGAGTATGGATGTAGACTTGGATGTTGAGGAAGAAGTATACCATCATTTGAGTCAAAATTAGCGGATGTCTGCATCAGGATCAAAGATGTGAATCAGCATTTCTTGCTAGCAGATGAGTGTATTGTCTACTCTTAAGTTTAATGGTCAGGACACTGGATACTGGATGCATCCCGTATAAGTGAGGTTCAAATCCATCTCCAGCTTTCCTGATGTACTTTTCGGTGGTAATCAGAGTCCATTCATGCTGACCGTCCATAAAAATGTGGCTTCCTCCTTGACTATTATTCGCCAAGGACACTTAATTCTAACACTTATTTTAAAGGAATATGCATACAGTATTCTATAGAGTCCAGCTTGACTAAGAATTTTCAGTTGCACTGTATGAGTCAAGCAATATAGTACTTATAAGAAGACACAATTTGCTTCTTTACATTGCACAACTATCAATAATACTACGGTGAACAAACACACTGAAAAGTCACTGCCTTAAAATGAACAGACTCCTCCAATTACAATATTAATTTACTGTTTATCTCCTATTGCATGTTCAAACTTTATGTAACCACATGAATATCTCTAAAACCACAAAATTCGATACTAGTTTTACTATGAATTTTATATGTACATCAGGAGACATAATGCTGCAGAACAGAACATGACAATAAGCTCAGTAAAAGAAAGAAAACCAATTTCAAAATTATTTTCCCATATGTTGGTTGATACAGTGAGATGCCAATGTATTTGATTGGAATGAATGAGGATGATTTGAATTTCTGAAAATGCAGATTTAGAATTTTGTGGATTTCCTAAACCACTTTAGGCAAATATCCTGCTCTGTTCTAATCTAGTCTAAACTTTGCACCCTGTCTACTGACCTTGACCTTTCTCTATTTTTGAGTATGGATCAATTTCACCTGAATAAACTTTTGTTAGTCAATCACTAACACCATGAAGAAGCAGCATTAAAATTTGAGTGAAAAAATGTCAGGGTCAAAGTCTTAATATATTTTTTATTGCCTATTTTAGTAAAAAACTAAAAACTCCACCCAAAGAGGCCCCAGAAGGTCCAATGGTACTGGCCGACCACTGTGTCATCCTCAACTATACACATCACTGGATGTAGATATGGAAGGCATGTGGTCAGCACACTACTCTCCTGACAACTGTCAGTTTACAAGACCAGTGTCACTACTTCTCATTCAAGTAGCTTGTCAACTTGTCTCACAGGAGCTCAGTGCATCCCACTAGCCAACATTGCTCGGCAGACGCTGCCAAGCCCGATAGCACTTAACAGGGTATAACACGTATAAAACTGTGACTGAAATTTTAAGAAGACATCAAGATAACACTTGTTCATTAACAAGTAAAACACTACAGCTTATCAACAACAAAACAGATACCATCACCATGTTGTTACTATATAAAACAATCTGAATAATGTGTGACATAAAAGTAGTGTAACTTGAATCACTGCATGAAAAAAGAAAACAAGGACACAGACACAAAGGACACCACAGGCATTTAAAAAATTGCTAATGGAATGATGCAAATTACCAATGAAGTTGGATTACAGTTTACTTTTGGTGTGTTGAAAACAGCAATGAGTGGAAGTTGTAGCACTTAAAACAGTGCACAAGATACAGGAGACTGTAGAGCTCAAAATAAGCTGAACTGAGTTTTTGACTTGTCTTACTTGTTATCAGTCTGGATTAGTGACCGCAAAATTGAGAAGTGAGAATTGCAAAGTTCTTGCTTCCAAAGAATTCTGCTTCATCTCAAGAACTGACCTTGGTTCTCAGTTTTTAGTTCTCCATGTTTGGGTCTCAGTTCTCACTTCTATGTCGTTTCTCAGATGTCATTTCTTACTTGCCACTTCCAAGTTCTCGGTTTTCAGTTCTCATTTCTTAGTTCTCACTTGTTACTTCTTGCTTTTCAGTTTCGGCTGTGCATTCTTTTCCATTGACGAATAAGTGATCATAGTTTTCGGTTTTCAGATCTGTATGCGTTTTCAGTTTATGCCTGTTGCTTTTTACTGCCGGAATTTGAGCAACGTCATTGATTTCGTTTGCTAAACAAGTTACAAGGTTGAATTGAAAAACATATTAAAACAACTAATATATCTGCAACGATAAATACATAGAACTATGTAACGATACTTTCCATAAACTTTCAAAAGAGGTTAGGCAAATAGAAATGGGTAATATATTTCTCAAACAAATGTTACCGAAAATAATGAAGGTATTTGTTTATGGGAAGCGGCAACAAACTCCGAATAAAAGCCTACTGGGAAGCGACACAGAATTAGGATAGTTATGTGTCCAGGTGTTGTAAGTCGACCCCTGGCCAGGCACCTGTCGTCTACAGGTAGCGTTAATGACTGCAGCGGGGATCGCGTTTCCAGTCTCATAAGGGTAGGCCTATTTGAGAGCGCTGTTCGTTTTTTGGGGTCCAGTCGGTCGCGAAATCGAAACCTCAGTGAAGAACAAAAATGTTTTATTATCAACAGTTAGCTTCACCTTCCAGCTATTGCTACATAGTCGCTGCTCCAACTTGGACATACGTCGCAACTTTGTACCAACTTTCCAGTACCCTCATATTACAAGGGAACCGCCTGTGCTTTCCGACAATTCCCTACGCTGGGCTGCAGCTCGTCTGTACCAAAATGTAGTTTTCATAGCCAGTGGTTCATGTGATCAGAGACGGAACTTACAGTGAGACAAGTCCAGGCTATATGGTGGTAATCAAACATGCTCACTGTACGTTCAGAACCGAAAGGAACGACGTAATGCGATCGACGGGCATACTAAACACTGTCCAGCACAGCTGTGCAATGTTTCATTTGAGTTTCAATGTGGTTTCCATTTTGTGACAGGTCGGACCTCAATAATCGAACACAATGAGATTGCTGAACACATCATTTTATGGATCAGTTGCCAGATTTCAATTTTTTATGGCTTTAGTACGTGAGAAATCACTTCTAAAGCCTGGTTTACACAGGAGTGACTATAAGCAGACGGGAATATTCTCTCTAGCGTAAACGGTACCTAACCGAACGACAGAGTACACCGTTTTGTCGTGTTCGATTTCCATTCACGGATGCCCGCTCGTGTTCAATTGGTTCTCTTTCGGCGAGTCGTCAGAGAAAGCTCGCGTCTGCTGCGCTACAACGCTATCAGTACGAAGAGTATTCGTGTGCTGTTTTGCGAGTGAACCTTCGTTATTGCATGAGTTGCGTGATCGGGGGGACGGTACGAAAAGAATATAGAATTTCTTATAGCAGAATACAGAAGTCATAGGTGTCTGTGAGATCCAAGACATCCATAGCGCAAATGCCGAACAAAAAGAAATATGATCGGTAGAAAATTGCCGAAGCTCTGAAACTTCAAAGGTTCAAGTGGGGACGTGAGAAAAACGATAAATTAAATAGATGCTTTAACCATGGAGGAACAGAGTGAATAAGCGCAAGTTTTGTGTTTATTTTTATTGAAAATAACAGCACAATTAAATCCCTTGAAAGTAAAGAAGTACGAATATGTAATTATGTATCTATTATTTTAATTGAATCGACATGGTGATTAAAATTAAAAATATACGAAGAACTGATCATGCTCTTTTAACTTGTTTATTGTGACTATAGTCACATGGCTGATGTATCACTGTTAATTTAGAAACTTTTGATGTATTGGTAATAACCTAACAAATAAAAACCTTTCCCCACGGTTATGTTGTCTGCCTTGTAACAAAGTTTATAGCAGATTTTCACAAGTAATTTATATGACTTGTTGTATGTATATCCACATTTCATTATTGTACTTTACTGAAATTAACTACCTTATATGCACTTTAATAAAATCCTAAAAGTGCTTAGCAAATGTCACTCGAGCCACAAGAAAGTAATTGAGATACAACAACTATTCAAATGTGAAGCAACTTTCACGTAAATGTCTCCAGTTGTTAATAACTAGAGTGTAAACGTTAGCCTTTCTTTAACTTCTGTTGCTCTTGAGTTATTCGCGTCGTGTTTTTAAATTTCCTCCTCAGTAGTAATGCGGAACAAGCCAAAAATCGTCAACCAGGATATAAGAAAAGTTTTGAAATAATGCTAAGGCTGACTTCAGCTGCAATTCAGTGTTATTTTACTGTGCATTATCCCCCCCCCCCCTTCCAAGCGCGGCGCGTCACATTGGTGTACAAATTCAGACATCTATGCTTTACATTCTTCTTTTCGTACGACATTTTCCTTGCTTCTGCAAAATCAACGCCCTTCTCTGAAAACTGCTCCTTCCTGAAGACGACAGTTTTGCTTCTTGGCTAATGAAGCCTACGTGTTGATTAATTATTAGCGTCAAAAATCAACACAGCGTTCAGAAACCCACTGTTCAGGAAAGTCCGGTAGATGCATTGTTCGTCGTTTTTCTACAAGCATTTGACTCAGTACCATACCACATCTACCCTTATTATGAAAAATGCAATCGAATGCGTTATGAAGCGAAATTCGTGACTGGACTGAGGATTTTTTTTGGCAGGGACCCACGCAACAAGTTGTCTTGGACACAGAGTCATCGACAGATGTAGAATTAGGGATGCCCCAGGCAAGTTTGTTGAAACCTTTTTTTATTCACAGGGCCGGTTCGAGAACATTTTTACACACAAGCAACATATCATTGGGCGCCCCCGCCCCCCTCCATTTTTCTACTACACAAGCGGAAAATCATTCTTCCCGCGCTACATACGTGAACGGATCAGGAAAAAACACCTAATAACTGGTAAAATGGTACCTACCCTCTGCCATGCACTTCACAATGGTTTCCAGAATGTTGACGTAGGGTTGGCACGTCTTGCTCGGTACCTTGTGTTGTCTACTGTCCCCTCTAGTGTACACGCTTGTTCACAGGTACAAGCGATGGTAGTGAACAGTGAACAATGGCAAAATGTCTGCAAATGCTCTCTGGGTTCCACCCCTTACGCTGTAAGGGGGGAACAACAGGATCACGGTCGAAAAAAATCGAAAACTTTTTATTACATGATACGAATTTATATACATTGAAGAATTATTCCCCAAAATATTACGCGCGAACTCCAATAAGAACGATTATGTGAGCGTTTGAAGCCGAGCATCCACGGCACGCCTTGGCATTAGAGAACAGGTTCAGCGTTCACGCTCCCTTCGTTGAGCGTCCATGAGATGGTTATGGCTGACTCTAATGGTGCAAATGTTTACCAATGTCTCGAACACATAATAGACGTTCACTTTTTTCATGTAGCGCCCCCCTGTTCCATGGTTGAGTTAGCGTCAGTCGGCGTCATTCAAAGACGAGTGTTTTTATTGTTTTTTTTTTTTTTTTTTTTTTTTTTTACATTTAATGCATGTGGTAAATGCCCTTCAAATCAAAACCGGCGATGAAATGCGCCAATTCTCCGAAGATTGAGGTGCCAGCGCCGATGCGTTCAACGACGAGAAGGGCTCTGAGGACGGAAGTGAGGGCTTATCAGGTCAAAGTAGCAGAAAGCGGCCATCCACTAGTAGGGGCGATAGTTACTATCGATCGGGTACCGATTATATCCCATAAGTTTCAAGCTTTGTCCCTTTTTTATATAATAAATGTTTGTCAATGTTTTTCGGCATGGTTGTCATCGCCCACGATACAATTTTCATCCGATTTAAATGATTATTGAGTTTCCCTTGAAGCCAACTAAATTCTCGTCAGTGCATCCCAGCCGATGTTTTTTATGTTGATATTTACCAATTTTTCCGGGCAAAAAAGAGGTTTCTGAAAATGGCCATTTTTTCAAATACCTGTAATTTCGCCTTTTTTTATTATTTTTTTAAATGCTACCTATGTACTTAAGTTATATCTGTAAGATGATATGTTCAGAGATGCCTCCGGAAAATCCCAGTTACACAGGGAACTTATTAATATTTTTCAATGAAAAATACCAATAAAAGCTTCAATGTAGGCTTTATTCATTGCAGTAGACACCACTGTCTACTACATTCCAGCATGGAGAAAAATATCTTGAATTTGAGCAATGTTTTCGTGCGTCACCCTATCGTTCTCCCTTAACACAAATAAGAGCATGTGATGCGTAATTCAGTAGTGATGAGATGATAAAATTGAATGTTTGGATGTATATTTCTACGTGCGTCTGGACCAATATTAAACTGACTGCTTATTTACTAACTGAACAAAAGTACTATGAGGATAACATTGTCGTAGAACACCTATTTAGGGGAAGGGGGGGCAGTATGAAAGCGTTTACATGTAGCGAAAACTAACGATATTAGTATCAAATCCTCAATCTTCATGGTCTCTAGGCCGATTGATAACATGTCTTAGTTTAGTCGAATAGAACATTATGAAAATATGTATAAACGAACAGAACTCTAGAAAGTTCTATTAAGAAATGAAATCGAAGACATTTTCCTCCGTTATGTCCTGAAACATCATCTTCCCAGTACACGTACAAACACAGTGTGTTAGGACACTGTGCTTAATTTGGAGAGGAACGAGATTCTAAAACCTGTCCAGTCATACTGATACAGGCTACCCATGATTTACCCGATCCACTTTAAGAGAAATGCTGGGATTATTGCTTTCTTGTTCAAGAAACAAGTGGTAACAATTTCCATCCAAATTCCTCGGATATTATCTTCAACTTGAGTAGGACTACCTCAGGTAATATCTTCAGTTCGTCGATTAAGAGTGATAGCAAAAATTAGCTGCGGTTTACCACACATAACTGACAGCGCACTTAAAAATGTTGACTGTGTAATCGCAATGCGCAGTGCAAATACTGCATCTCTAACGAATACATTCTTCCTTTAACTACGTAAATGAGCGCAAATAGAAGAATGAATTGCTTTAAGAAATTGCTGTTGTACGTATCAAAGTTTTGAGTTCTTGGATATTTGTTCGATTTCTTTTGGTTTTCGAGGAAGGAGTTCTCGATTCCCTTGAAATATCATTTCTGCCCATTTTTAATCTGGATACTAAATAACCTGAAATATGGAATTCTCTGCCATGAAGGCACTGTTACCTAACTATACATGACGCATTGGTTATGACACTGGGCTTATTTTGGAGAGGAACGAGATTCAAAACCCTGTCCAGTCGTACTGACACAGGCTACCCATCATCCGCTTAAGAGGAATGCTAGGATAATTCCTTTCTTGTTGAAGACAGTACTGTATTTACCTCAGTTTCAACAATACGTTAAATCCTACCCGGTTTCATTTGTAAATATTTAGAATTCCATAATATCCTCTCCTTCAAAAATATTCTTCTGAACGTGTATACACACAGCGTCGCGTCGCAAGAAAAGGCAATTTCGGTCATAGCTCAACACACAACGCATAGAGAGGCCAGTGTTACGATAATAAATCCATACATATTATAAAAATGTGTGTATGGTGTGTGTGTGTGTGTGTGTGTGTGTGTGCGTGTGTGTGTGTGTGTGTGTGTGTGTGTCTCCCACGTCTCCTCCTAAACCACCGGACCGATTTTAACCAACTTTGGTATACATATTCCATACTTACTGTCAGGCAATAATCGCTGTGGGGGTAAAAACTGCCTACCTATCGTAGGTCTGGAGATATGAGGTCAAGAGCAGTGACATGCGTGAAAAATTGCCGCATCATGCATGACGTTTAAATGTATTACTTATGTGCAACTACCTGTATTCGCAATAAATTTCGCAGGCAGAACCCGCATTTGCTGCTAAATGAACCTACAAAAGTACATCATGGTATGACACATAGCTCAGAAGATGTGACGTCATAAACAATGTGAAGCGTGAAATACTGCCGCGTTGTGCATTACATTTAAATTTATTACTTCTTTTCTACTTACTCTATATGCAACACATTTTGTAAACAGTATCCGTATATGCCCCTGAAAATACTTACAAAATCAGATCAATGTATGACACATGGATCAGGAGATATGACGCCATAAAAACTGACAAGCGTAAAAAACGGCTGCATCATGCATTGCGCTCGGATTTATTACTTGTTTGCTTCTAACACAATTCGCAACATATTTCGCTGACAAAAATGCGCTGAATGTATCTAATAACTATGCCATTGTACAAACTAATTTCAAGAGATATAACATCATACACACTGAGATCGTGAAAAAGTGCCGCATCATGAAAGACGTTTTAATACTTTTTTTTTATGGTAAGATATCCCTGCAATCCAGTCACCTTACGGGAATTCCGGCACCTGGCAGCGCTTTTGACAGCTTTCAACTGTGCAGCGCAAACGGCTGTAGGCGAAAACTATAGCCGTCTTTAGAGGTATGAAAAAGCGTTGCCATTGAGGCGGTTACAAAATCGCTTTGTAGAAACGCGAAGCAGCCCAGCGTACAGAAGCTGTCCGGCATCATGTTTCTTACTTTGGATACCGTACTTATACATTTGTATATTATGCATATTTCTTTGTACGACTGTTTCATAATTTCAAAGGCCTTATCACGAATACATGGAAATGAAGTTTTTTCTCGATATTCCAACACAAACACAGTTCAGTTTTTGTGTGCGTTTCTAATAGAAAATTACAAAATGAAGACCATGGCAATGCCGAGCTTGTCAGTGACTTTATTATAAACCGACATAGTCTCCCAAGCAGGTAATAATTGTAATATCGAGTCCAATATTGTCAAGATATTAGTTCGAGGCAGTAACTAGCAGTTGATGTACGGAAATATGAGTTGTGAACTTCACAAAACGTAAAAATGTGGTAGTCTTCAACTACACGATTAACGCAGCTTGAGTCGGTTATCTCTCGATTAACGCAATATGAAGCAGTTAACTCTTACAAATAGCTGGAAATAGCAATATGTGTAGACAGGAACTAGAACGGTTCCATAGACCCAACAGTAGGAAACCGATTCACTCTCAGTACGTTAGGAAACTGCTGTAAGCTGACAAAAGTGGTTGCTTACAAAATACTTGTGTATGAGAACAATGTCAGATCGACCTATCACGAGACTTGTAGCGTCTAAGTTAGAAAGGACAGCGTGTATGTGGTTACATGTTTATTTTACAGGCGTAGGAGGTTTCTTTTTTTGTTGTTTGTGATCTCCAAGCTTGATCAATTAGGCCCTCAGTTAAAAGAGGGTACTGTCGGCTGTGAATGTCTGACTGAAGATGATAAAACGTAATTACATTCTCAATGAGGGCCGGTTCGAGAACGTTTTTCCACAGAAGCGACTTATCATTTGGCGTTCGCCCCCCTCCCCCTTTCCAACGCGCCTGTGCCCCTTTTCCTGCGTACATTATCACTCGCGTCGATTTACGTTATTAATTGCGGAATGCACGGTATACAGATCTTTCGTTTGCCACCAGGGGCCCCGCAAGTGGCCGCTGCTGGCTGGGGTACGTCCTGTATAGAAATCTTACAGGTGTGCCCCCTCTGCCACCCTTCTCCAGCATGGCGCCCCAGGCGGCGGCTTTTGTAGATTGGGCCTACAACAGACCCTGTTCTCAAAACGTTTCGACAGCAATATCGGCCATAGGCATCTTAATCAGCCGAGATCAAGTTAATTGTTATTGGATCAAAAAATGGTTCAAATGGCTCTGAGCACTATGGGACTTAACTTCTGAGGTCATCAGTCCCCTAGAACTTAGAACTACTTAAACCTAACTAACATAATGTTATTGCACACATCCATGCCTGAGGCAGGATTCGAATCTGCGACCGTAGCAGCAGCGCGGTTCCGGACTGAAGCGCCTTGAATCGCTCGGTCACAGCGACCGGCGACTACGTTATTAACTAGTCATAACGGAGGCAGTAATTTCATACAGATACCTGTAATTAACAGTGTGTTCATGTATAAAAGTGGAGCATTCACGTAGACTCAGTTCCGTCTAAAACCTGTTGGAAGGATGTTGAGTAGCTTTGGTTTCGCTATGTAAGACATGCGCGCGAGAGAGTGAACAGAAACACTGAACGAACTTAAGTGTTAGGTACTTGAAGATATATATTGAAATATCCCACGTATATTTGCTTTGAAAATTCCAACAAATCGTTTTCACAGCGGGAACCGTGAACAATCTTAAGCTTCCTACGTATTGTTGCCTCAGAAAAATTACAAAATACATTAGATCAATTATGGCACTCACTAAGGTACATTGACAGTTATTATTCACAATCTTCATGCTCGGATTGAATGGGAACAAATTGTAATACAGATACGTTACAATGTCACAATTAAATATAACCTTTGGTATGCACTTTTCAGTGATTAGCGGAGCATAAATGTAGATTAACTACCAGATGCCGATTTCGCTAATAACATATCGCCTTTGAGCAGTTTTGTTGTCACGTAAAGGAGATTCCTATTATTACTTTGTCCTACCATAATATAACACCTTACACTAAATAGCAAAGTAATAAAATTTCTGCTTAAAATGCTAGGCGTTGTGTTATCACGATTCACTTATGCCAACCTGAAAAAATTTTTAAAAAAACAGAGAAACCTACACACATTGAAAGTATTTTAAAGCTACTCGTAAATAAACCTGTTACACCTCAAGAGCTTGCTGAGCATCTTATAAATGCTTCTTTGACCTAAGGTAAGCTTTACTTAGAAATTTGTACTAAAACAAATAATAAAAAAGAATTAAAATCTAATGGAGAAAAAAAAATATTCTTCGGAAAATTTGTACAGGAACATAGAGAAAAGGCAGTTACATACTAATAAACAACATGGAGCTCTGTAAGTGTGTCTTGAAAATCTCAGACTCAATCCAGGAGAGGTGTGCTATGTTCTCTTCTCACTTCGATAGTTTAGTTTGCGATGCAAGGGCGTGGTGGTCTGCGAGCATTTTACGATGCTGAGCACATCCTTAACAACGCTTTAAGTCGCTAAATAAGAAGAATCCATTTATTATAAAAACTTGATTGGCGCGCTTAGAGTTAGGCCCGTCACCAGAAAGTCACCAATGAACTTGGTACACGGTATCGTGGTATGTGGTAACAAACCTATAAACTTCGGATGTCGAGCAGTGCTAAGGGTGTGCTCAGTTGAACGCCTAAAAAGAAAATGGCTCTGAGCACTATGCGACTTAACTTCTGTGGTCATCAGTCGCCTAGAACTTAGAAATAATTAAACCTAACTAACCTAAGGACATCACACACATCCATGCCAGAGGAAGGATTCGAACCTGCGACCGTAGCGGTCGCTCGGTTCCAGACTGTAGCGCCTAGAACCGCACGGCCACTCCGGCCCGCCGCCTCAAAAGAATGAGAGAACACAGGTAAATGAAACAAATTCTCTGGTATTTCGATAGCGAAAGCAAGACAAGAAAATAACCAACGGAGCTAAAAACCAGAAGAAACTCAGAACTAAAATTAAGCACTTCCAGAGTTTTTATGGAATGGAAAAAAATATTCGCCTTGGAATAAGGAAAACAGAAAGGTGACAAAATGACGAGAAGAAAGGTAACAGAATGGTAACTGAAAGAACAAATTATGAGTGACTATGAGTTGGTTCACTATTGGCCAGCTGAGAGTGAAGGGAGAAAAAAAAGCGGTGAAGGTTAGAAAATACAGTACGATGTCCAGAGAATCTACATGAGCGATGGAAATCCACGACAAAATTACCCGTCAAGAAGACTGCATACCTTTTGGTTCAGCAGGACACGGCGCCAGCAGCAAAGCTCCCCAGAGACGTACAGGATGCGCCGAATCCCCTGTGCTTTTAAAGCGACACCCCCGCGCGCCGCCCCTTAAAGGTCCAGCCAATGGGCTGCTGGATGCGACTACTGCCTACCCTCTTCTCGCTTCCCGTGCTCTTCCTCTTACATTTTTGAAGTGGTGATTCCAAGCAAACCGCGGGAAACTATTCATGATGACAGTGTCTGTTTCTACACTCAGACCTCTTCTCAATTGTCCTACCCTCGGAATTTAAGAGCTTGTGAGATGTTCTGTGCAAGAACATAAAGTACAGAAATGTGAACGCATTGAAAGCTGTCTCGGGGCCGACAGGTATCCAAGGGAAACTATTGAAGAAATATTGTAGACTTTTCCCGCAAAATATTCTAACTCGATAACTCCGATCTTACAACGATCTCACACATTTGAGCGTTGTCACAGTACGTAACCCACAGGTCTCCTAAGCCTCCTCTGTCTCAGGTGAACTGCTGTCTCCAAGTGCTCTTATTAATAAAGGATACAGACTTTCTGAATAATTCTGCAGCCCTTGTGGATGTTTTGTGAATAAGGTCATTTAGGTCGCTTTATTGTATTTCCTCATCTTATAATGTCGCTTCGGATGCTGGCATCGTAAGAGAAAATTTAATAAGTAAAGTATCTTACAAATGAAGAGATATTTCAAACGATCCAAGGAGCTGTATTCAAAATATCTGCAAGTAGTCGACAAAGAAATCGGAGTCTGACACTTGCTTTCATTATCACTATTCTCGTCGAGCTTGATCTTCACCCACTTCACTCCCAGGAAAGTGTAAGTCATGACTAAGGCTAGGATATTGAGTTTTTTGACGGATTTCGGCCCTTTTTAGGTATGCACAAACTATTTTACCGTATTATTTATTCGAATTTCTGTCATAGCTACGTGCAGTATCTTGGTGATGACTAGTTTAGAACGTTAACGTTCATTCTCATACTGTAGCCTCCATTCCGAGTTTTTGTTAGAGCATAATTCCATTGTCTACATTTCCTGACTTCTGGTAGTGTTCGGCATAATCCATAGCTGCCCAGACCTAGATGCACGAACGTATAGGTTTGGGCTCAGGTGGGAAGGGAATGTTTGGAGCTATTTCATAAATGGACTGAACGCGGGCTGCAGCTCCGAGTAATACTTTCTTAAGAGATGAAATGATGCTGTTAACCCCACTAAAATTATTCTTGACATCCTCTGTAAGACGCTGTAGGCCACGGACAAGACATGTACAATGGATCATATTGGGATAGAATTCTTTCAGTATTGATCCCGCTTTTAACACACAGGCAGTATAGTCTGTCGTCAACATGAAAAATTTTACATCCCTGCCTTCTCGTGGCCATAGTATATGTAGGGCAACCCTGACAGGGGAAAGGAAACCTGTAGATAAAATTAATAATAAAAAACTTATTAACTTATTTGTTTTTGACAGGCTCGGTAAAAAATCAGTTGTGAAATTGGAATCTTCCCCAATCCACTGCCGGAAGAGACCAATTTTTGATGATATCGGTCTAGGCATGATGAAATTACAGTTGTAGCGCACTACTCAGTGCGAGTCAACACACTACACAACTCTACTTAGTAACTACAAAAATAAATAGACTCAAGTGTTACCGATTTGTTCGTTTAATATACCTCTCTCTAGTATCCGACATCATTTAAGTAAAGGCTGTCTGGCTTTATCCCGACGCTCAGTGACTTGTAAACATATTCTCAACGGGACAATGCAACATACAGTGTTGATTTCAGTTCTGTCTAATTTCTTATTCGGGTGGTTATAATTAAAGTGCAGCTACTCAAGATGTCGAGTGTGGGCTGTAATTATCGTATGGCAGCGACAGTAAGTAGATGTTCTAATGTGTTACTACGGAGCCGATTCACGCTGAAAAAAATAGTTCCAATTTTGGCAGCTATGTGCAAATCTGCCGTTGTGAAAACAAGAAAGACGTATAGAAATATTTCCCTATGCGATGGATTAGGAAAGGGACTTGGGTGGAAAACGTCAAATAAATGAGAAAGGCATAATGTTCATTTTATTGTTAACGGCTACTTTCACAGTTTGTTCAGATGAGCACCAGAGACATTGATGAAATGCTGTACGGCGTCAGATTTGCACTTGGTGGCCAAAACTGAAACTATTTTTTTTTTTTTCAGTGTAAATCATTTGCACATTAACGCATTAGCCTATCTACCAACCCCTGCCCTTGCAGACTATTATGGACATATGTATTGTGAATAGTAATCAAAACAGCAAGGATTATTTTTAGTGCATGTCCACAGATATAATTCTTACGACACACGTATACACTTCTGCATTCCGAAAATTCTGACCTTGTATTGTTAGTTTCTTCGTTGTTATAAGAAAAAAGAGGATTATGACTTAACCTCCTGTCGACGATGAGGTTGTAAGAGTTTGAGAAAAAGTTCGGAGCAACGGAAAGGAATCCACCATGTCCTCTTCGTAGGAACCATCCTGTAATTTTCCATTAGCGCTCCAGGGAAACCACTGCTTATCTAAACCTGAATAGCTGGATGTGAATTTGACCCGCCTTCCTCCCGAATGCGAGTCCAGTGTGCTACCTACTGTGCCGCACCATCTACATCTGTACTCGGCAAACTACTGTGAAGTGCTTGACAAAGAGTATGTCCCATTGTAACAATTATTACGGATTTTTTCCCGTTCCATTTGCGTATGGAGTGCGGGAAAAGCGATTGTGTCAACGCATATGCGCGAACTGTAATTGTCTAATTTTGTCCCCACGATCTCTGTGGCAGCGATACTGGGGGGAAATGGAGGGGGGGGGGGGGGCAAGTTTTCGCTGGATAATTTGTGTCCATAGTCAAGCATCTGCCAGTTCAGTTCTTTCTGCATCTTCGTGATACTTCCCTATGAATCCAGCAATCCTGTAACATTCTTTGTATCCATTCGATATCTCTTATTAGACAGTACGCGTCCCACACGCTTGACCATATTTAAGTCACCTGTAGTAAAAATCTTGCCTACCGCAAATGAAACTGAAATACGCGTGTCGTAAATTCTAGTATGTGAGATGTAGAATTGTTGTTGTTGCTGTCTTCAGTCCTGAGACTGGTTTGATGCAGCTCTCCATGCTACTCTATCCTGTGCAAGCTGCTTCATCTCCCAGTACCTACTGCAACCTACATCCTTCTGAATCTGCTTAGTGTACTCATCTCTCGGTCTCCCTCTACGATTTTTACCCTCCACGCTGCCCTCCAATGCTAAATTTGTGATCCCTTGATGCCTCAAAACATGTCCTACCAACCGATCCCTTCTTCTAGTCAAGTTGTGCCACAAACTTCTCTTCTCCCCAATCCTATTCAATACCTCCTCATTAGTTACGTGATCTATCCACCTTATCTTCAGTATTCTTCTGTAGCACCACATTTCGAAAGCTTCTATTCTCTTCTTGTCCAAACTAGTTATCGTCCATGTTTCACTTCCCTACATGGCTACACTCCAAACAAATACTTTCAGAAACGACTTCCTGATACATAAATCTATATTCGATGTTAACAAATTTCTCTTCTTCAGAAACGCTTTCCTTGCCATTGCCAGTCTACATTTTATATCCTCTCTACTTCAACCATCATCAGTTATTTTACTTCCTAAATAGCAAAACTCCTTTACTACTTTAAGTGTCTCATTTCCTAATCTAATTCCCTCAGCGTCACCCGATTTAATTTGACTACATTCCATTATCCTCGTTTTGCTTTTGTTAATGTTCATCTTATATCCTCCTTTCAAGACACTGTCCATTCCGTTCAACTGCTCTTCCAAGTCCTTTGCCGTCTCTGACAGAATTAAAATGTCATCGGCGAACCTCAAAGTTTTTACTTCGTCTCCATGAATTTTAATACCTACTCCAAATTTTTCTTTTGTTTCCTTTACTGCTTGCTCAATATACAGATTGAATAACATCGGGGAGAGGCTACAACCCTGTCTCACTCCTTTCCCAACCACTGCTTCCCTTTCATGCCCCTCGACTCTTATGACTGCCATCTGGTTTCTGTACAAATTATAAATAGCCTTTCGCTCCCTGTATTTTACCCCTGCCACCTTCAGAATTTGAAAAAGAGTATTCCAGTCAACATTGTCAAAAGCTTTCTCTAAGTCTACAAATGCTAGAAACGTAGGTTTGCCTTTTCTTAATCTTTCTTCTAAGATAAGTCGTAAGGTCAGTATTGCCTCACGTGTTCCAACATTTCGACGGAATCCAAACTGATCCTCCCCGAGGTCTGCCTCTACCAGTTTTTCCATTCGTCTGTAAAGAATTCGCGTTAGTATTTTGCAGCCGTGGCTTATTAAACTGATAGTTCGGTAATTTTCACATCTGTCAGCACCTGCTTTCTTTGGGATTGGAATTATTATATTCTTCTTGAAGTCTGAGGGTATTTCGCCTGTCTCATACATCTTGCTCACCAGCTGGTAGAGTTTTGTCATGACTGGCTCTCCCAAGGCCGTCAGTAGTTCTAATGGAATGTTGTCTACTCCGGGGGCCTTGTTTTGACTCAGGTCTTTCAGTGCTCTGTCAAACTCTTCACGCAGTATCGTATCTCCCATTTCGTCTTCATCTACATCCTCTTCTATTTCCATAATATTGTCCTCAAGTACATCGCCCTTGTATTAACCTTCTATATACTCCTTCCACCTTTCTGCCTTCCCTTCTTTGCTTAGAACTGGGCTGCCATCTGAGCTCTTGATATTCATACACGTGGTTCTCTTCTCTCCAAAGGTCTCTTTAATTTTCCTGTAGGCAGTATCTATCTTACCCCTAGTGAGATAAGCTTCTACATCCTTACATTTGTCCTCTAGCCATCCCTGTTTAGCCATTTTGCACTTCCTGTCGATCTCATTTTTGAGACATTTGTATTCCTTTTTGCCTGCTTCATTTACTGCATTTTTATATTTTCTCCTATCATCAATTAAATTCAATATTTCTTCTGTTACCCAAGGATTTCTAGCAGCCCTCGTCTTTGTACCTACTTTATCCTCTGCTGCCTTCACTACTACATCCCTCAGAGCTACCCATTCTTCTTCTACTGTATTTCTTTCCCCTATTCCTGTCAATTGTTCCCTTATGCTCTCTCTGAAACTCTGTACAACCTCTGGTTCTTTCAGTTTATCCAGGTCCCATCTCCTTAATTTCCCACATTTTTGCAGTTTCTTCAGTTTTAATCTACAGGTCATAACCAATCTGGTCATCTGCCCCTGGAAATGTCTTACAACTTAAAACCTGGTTCCTAAATCTCTGTCTTACCATTATATAATCTATCTGATACCTTTTAGTATCTCCAGGGTTCTTCCACGTATACAACCTTCTTTCATGATTCTTAAACCAAGTGTTAGCTATGATTAAGTTGTGCTCTGTGCAAAATTCTACTAGGTGGCTTCCTCTTTCATTTCTTAGCCCCAATCCATATTCACCTACTATGTTTCCTTCTCTCCCTTTTCCTACACTCAAATTCCAGTCACCCATTACTATTAAATTTTCGTCTCCCTTCACTATCTGAATAATTTCTTTTATGATGTAGAATTAAGGTTGTAATATATCCACAAACTTAACAGTCTCTACTTCTTTTGAAGTAATGCATGAAGTAACGAACTATAGTGCATTTCCGCTAAGCAGATTGATACGTCTCAGCTCCAAGACCGAACGCTTTCCTCTACATCTTGTCTCAGTGTAATGTGAGTGCCAATCTAAACGAGTTGTAATTGCACATTATATGATTGTGGACATTCTGTGAGGTCGGGGTGCTATTCAATCGTCGAATGCTCAGAAGCTGAAACCTGAAAATTTTTGCCATCATCCACTCGAAGTATGAGGTGATACAGGAATCATTGTGATAAAGTGGTATGAGATGTTCAATTATAGAACATATGCCCATGAAGAAAATCGACTCGGACGCCCATCACACCAATAGTGTTTCGATAGGTTCCTGGCTAAACGTATGTCTGTGTGTTTCGCGTATGTATTGTTACCAAATTATCCGCTAGTTTGCTTTTCATTTTATCCACAAAAAATGGTATTTTGACCTGTGCTTTTCTAGATGTCATAGGATATCACGCAGAAATGCATAAGTAAAAATCGCGCTTCAATATGTTTCGTAACGAACTTTTTAGAACGATAAAACAAATCAAAATTGTAAATATGTTTCATTCAGGACCACTGAGGATGTTTTACGTCAAAGCGAAATTCGCGTGATACAATGAAGACGCATTTTTTAAATAATTGCGAAGTCCGACTGCAAATCGCCTTAATTATAGTACTGTGGACACATAAATGGAGATTTCTTTTTAGTTTTCCCGAGGACTCTCATCATCTTCACTTTTCTGCTACAACTCCTCCAAGTTTCTTTGCTCCCGAGAAACTTTTCGATGATCGAAAAAGAAAAAGCGCTAAAACTGTTTCATGGACCTCCCGGTGAAACAGCCCCTTTGTTGCAGCTGAAGTTCGTGAACGTTGCGTCCGATGGTCTTGCTGAAACTATGAAGTATTTTGAGTCATCTGTTCACAGCCTTCAAGTGACGTCATTGACTGTCTGTGGAATCGCATCAACTGCCTGGCAGCCACCGACAACGAATCCGCCTTCGTAACCTACTTCAAGTAGTTGTTTGATATGTATAGGGGCACCTCATGCATGAGCAGATCTGCAACGCCGAGTCTGATTTTTATCCCCAATTATTACTGTATGGAAAGCTGGATGACGGTGGAGAGTGTCGCCGAAACTGCTCGCATTTGAATAAAGAGATTTAAACACGCGGCTGAAGATGTTACAATTAATTCTCATATGCTGACCATCAGTCGCCCACTTTCCATCCGAAGTAGACGACAAATATACAAAGAAAAAGCTTTGATCCCTGGCTTTCCGTATGGCATATGAGAAAAGTGAAAGTTTCGCATGATAGATTTTTTTTCGGTACACAAGATGGTTTGCATGGAGGTGGTCATTGTGTTTGAGATACCTTATTATGTTTGTGTTCACAGTAACCTTCCATGTTCTTGTCGAATAAGATCTTTCTTTTTCCAAAGACGGCTAGTTAATCACTAATCTTTCTACCTTCAACAATGAAATGTACTTCAGAACTTAAGAGTTCTATCATCTGATAAACGTTGTTTCGATTTTATTTGTACTGTGGAGCAATTTAGAAATGTATCAAAAGTGATATTGCACGCATTCATTGTCTTATTTATATTGCGATATTTTTGAAACCTAACGTCAAATATCTAATGAAATAGACATGAGTTTATACTTTCTTATCATTTTGCTGCTGTCTTCCTTAGGTACACACACGATACCACGATAGAAAGCACTATTGAAAGGGCTACTTTCGGTAGAACACTTACTCGTATGACAATGTACAGGCTGCTGTAATAACATTTTCAACCTAATGATTACAGTTTGTTAAATGCACCAGCGCCTGTCAAAGACAGAACTGTTGTCGATAACGAGACAGATTGACGTTCTCCTCGGTTCCCGGATATGAGATCTCGGCCTAGCTTCTCCATCCTCCAAGTTTTTGTCTACCTGCCTAACGGATCTGCTGGTGGAGGGCAAAAACTCTCGGCGCAGAATAGGAAGAGATAATGTTCGTGCAACAGGATGTGTGGACCCCTCCACATAGCTGACCTCGTTTCCCAGGTATCCCTCGGGCCCGTCGCATCTCCAGTCGGGGTTGTTGCCCTACATCTGGCCTGCTCAAACAGCTAGTCTAAAAAAACCGCAGAAAGGCAGAAGACGCCGCAGACTGTAATGAAAAGACGTCACATTAAGTATACTGTGTATTTTCTAGTCAGTTACAAACCATAATTGGAAAAAAATGCTTTCAAATTCTTTTCAAGGTCATTTGCTGCTAACCCGGTGTGATTATAAGGAGCAGCATCTATGGTTTCGTTTTAGCGCGTGCACGGTCCTGTTGTAGTACTATATTTTTGGAATATGTAATGCGTTACGAAGGAGAGTAAACAATTTAGGACTTGGACATACTTCTGAACTGAATATTCGTACCTGCTTACTCATCGGTTCGTCCCCGCTCTTTGACACAATCCTGAATAAAATCTTCGAACTTAATGACTCATCGCTTCGTACCGTGGACTTCACATGTTTGGCACTGAGCGTTTGCAGTTGTAATGTCGCCCATATTGAAAAAATTGGATTCAGCAATCGTTAGACAGATAATATTCCTGAGTCAGCAACGAAAATGCCTGCTTGGATCGTCCGTCAAGAAGTATAGGCCAATGATGACCATACTATCCTAACATACTGTAATATGCATTTTTCTCAAAATCTATTATTTAACTACATAAATATCTATTATCAGTAATTTTATTTTTCCGCTAAGCATTTCGAAGAACTACACCTCAGCCACCGGCTGGAATTATTTAAAAAAATCAACGAATGTAGATGTCGACTGCTGTGAGTGTGATTTTCTGCTCATCTAGCATACTGCCTTACACCTTTTTCTAATCGTGTGCGTTTTACAGGCGTCACTTTTTATTTTCCGATCGTGTAATGGAAACATACAGATACTGGTGCATTTTATAGAATATTTATAACAGTCACGGTTAAGCGAACTGTAGCGAAAATTTTCTTAACTAAAACAACCACACGTATCCAGTTACAGCTGCCCTTAGAAAGTGTTTTATGAAAATTAATTTTATACGCTTGAGTACAAAAGCTTTTGGACAGATGCGGCGGATCCTCGTAATATTAATTCGAAAAATAGGTGTGGCTGTTAAACTGACCGCTACGATTCAAGCTCCTTGCAAGCCATTGTTCATGCAACCAGTCTCAGTCAATTCTTACGAATCAAGTATTTGTGCAGCGCACGGTTCTCAGGCGAATTTTACTCTAATATGCCCAAGCAACTAACGTTAAGGGGCTTTTTGAGAGTGTATACTTAAAGAGACAGCAATATTTTAACATGTGATAATTTTAATTGACGTTTGTAAATTCGGCTGCACTAAGTAAAGGCTTCCGCTTATGTCAGGGGCAGCGTGGTATGTAGCGTGGCTACTATAGGCATAACAGAAATGAGAGGACCAGCCTTTGTGACCGAGCGGTTCTAGGTGCTTCAGTCTGGAACCGCGCGACTGCTACGGTCGCAGGTTCGAATCCTGCCTCGGGCATGGATGTGTGTGATGTCCTTAGGTTAGTTAGGTTTAAGTAGTTCTAAGTTCCTGATGACCACAGATTTTAAGTCCCCATAGTGCTCAGAGCCATTTGAAACATTTTTAGAAGTGAGAGGGAGGAACGTTTTATTGTTTGTCTTCCCATGCTGACACGAAATGAGCGTGCGCTGCTATAGTCCTATTAAAATTACTTGATTGTTGACGTACGTCACTTGCTGCTACGGTGTAGTCACGTGGGCTGCCGGCTATTGCTGTTATACCGGGTGATCAAAAAGTCAGTATAAATTTGAAAACTGAATAAATCACGGAATAATGTAGATAGAGTGGTACAAATTGACACACATTCTTGGAATGACATCGGGTTTTATTAGAACCAAAAAAATACAAACGTTCGAAAAATGTCCGACAGATGGCGCTTCATCTGATCAGAATAGCAATAATTAGCATAACAAAGTAAGACAAAGCAAAGGTGATGTTCTTTACAGGAAATGCTCAATATGTCCACCATCATTCCTCATCAACAGCTGTAGTTGAGGAAAAATGTGAACAGCACTGTAAAGCATGTCCGGAGTTATGGTGAGGCATTGGCGTCGGATGTTGTCTTTTAGCATCCCTAGTGATGTCGGTCGATCACGATACTCTTGCGATTTCAGGTAACCCCAAAGCCAATAATTTCACGTACTGAGGTCTGGGGACCTGGGAGGCCAAGCATGACGAAAGTGGCGGCTGAGCACACGATCATCACCAAACGACGCGTGCAAGAGATCTTTCACGCTTCTAGCAATATGGGGTGGAGTGCCATCCTGCATGAACATCGTACGTTCCAGCGGGTGTTTATTGACCAGGCTAGGGATGATGCTTTTCTGTAACATATCGGCGTACCTCTCACCCGCCACGGTAGCAGTTTTGCTGTCCAGCGCCATCTTTCGGACATTTTGTAAACTTTTTTTTTGTTCTAATAAAACCCTATGTCATTCCAAGCATGTGTGTCAATTTGTACCTCTCTATCTACATTATTCCGTGGTTTATTTAATTTTCAAATTTATACTGACTTTTTGATCACCCTGTAGTTGACACACCAACATGGCGCGTCACTTCACAAATGCTGTTAATGTGCAACGCGTAGCAATGCTGGAAGCGGCCGCAGCGAGGTATGACGGAAACGCTAAGTGCTCTGTCGGCAGCTGATGTTAGGTGACCAAAGACTGAACTGCTGCATACATGTATTGAAGCTCTGAAATTAAACTCATGTCCCAACCTAACCACAAGTTCATGGAGTGCAGTTATCTGTTACCGGCTAAACCCCATTTTAGGATGAACTAGTTTCGCCTATGTCAAACTCATTCATCCTGTTAAAGACAGGATAAAACAGTTTAGTCTAGGTCGAATCGGTTTATCCTAGTTAGAAGTTACATGTTTAGGATTAACATGTACGTCCTAGTCTGAACTAATTTCACCTATTTTGTATCTTCAATAAGCTTTTCAAAGTAAACAGTAAAGGGATAGAAATAAAGTATTCAATATAATTTATTAAGGTTATTTATTAACTAAGCAGTAATTTCACATCTATCACTAGATCAACTTACATATATCCATCCACAGATATCATCTTATCTGTAATTTGCTTATTTACTTATTTTTGCAAGGTTTACTTTGGTGGCACTTAGAATTTCAGAGTACTTTGTTTTTCTTACAATTGCATTTGTTGTTGTACAGTCTTTCATGCAACTGCATTTCACGAAGCCTTGCCCTGATCCAACAGAATGTTTAGTCGCTGCAATCCTCAAAGAAATTTCAGTATGTTGGTTAATATCTCCCACATCTAAAATCTTCTGAATGCAGACGCTGAAATCTGTTCTAAAAAAATAAAAAAGTTGTTTTTAATATTTTATTACAAAAAAATTATGGCAACTTTTAATAAAATTGTACCTGCAATAATGTTCTTTAAGTACGCCATGTCTGATGCCAACTTTGTAGAAGCCCTCATCAATCTTTTGAAGTACTACTCCAATTATGTTTTGAAGGTCACCTCTGCCTTTATCTACATCTGGAATAGGTATGGTTGCGTTGTCTCCAATGTCATCTGGTGGATGGGATTTGTCAGAGGAAGCTTTCATTCTTTTAGTTTGTTTTTCTTTTTTAATTTCTGTCGATATTTTTCTAGCATTTTGAATGTCGTTTGAGTCATTTTTCACAATGTTATCATCATCACTATCTTCTTACTATTCAGTATTGCTCTCATCTTCGATTCCCTTCTTTAGGTCATCTTCATCCTGAATATCATTTATGACTTCTTGAGGCAACGAGGAAGTGGAAAGCCCTACTCTAAGTTCGATTCTGAATAATGCTGTGTAAGGTGATTGTTTTATGCCAGAGTGATAATCTCGATTTTTCATGAATTGTACATAACGTAATCCTCTCGATCACTTCGTAGAATTATTGTACTTGTACCAAGAACTTATATTTTCAATGTCTTGGCTGGCACGTTCAACAGAAGACTGACTTAAGCTGTGCCTTGGCTTTCCAAGCACAATTTTCAGTTCTGACCAAAGCTTTGCGAGTTCGCCTATAATATTATTGACAAAACATTATTGACAAATTCTCTGACATTAACAGACTGAAGAATGCACGGCGCCCCTGCAGTTATGAATATGTCATTCAAATGATAAGCCACTTCTTCAGCCCTCTTTGATGTTAACGCACGAAGGAGAACAAATTTTGTGAGATGGTCTTGGTAAACTAGAATGGTTCAAATGGTTCAAATGGCTCTGAGCACTATAGGACTTAACTTCTGAGGTCATCAGTCCCCTAGGACTTAGAACTACTTAAACCTAACTAACCTAAGGACATTACACACATCCGTGCCCGAGGCATGATTCGAACCTGCGACCGTAGCGGTCAGGCGGTTCCAGACTGTAGCGCCTAGAACCGCTCGGCCACCATGGCCGGCTAAACTAGAATGAATTTTAAATTCCCGTCTGGTTGTGCTTGGAAATCAATCAAATCGATTTGGCATCTGCTATTCATTTCCGAATGGAGAAGTGGCTTTGAAATCAGCCCTCTTTTCTTTTTTTGTATTCTTATGTTGACAAACATCACACATTGATAAATAGACACATATCATTTCCTTTGTGATATTGGCACACTTTTTTTTTTGTCTCGGCTAACATCCTATCGCGGCCATCATGACCCACAGCTGTATGAGCTGCGTCAATCGCATCATAAAGTTCATCAGCTGGAACACAGTATTTTATATTTCCTTCACACCGTGCAATGAGTTTTTTTCATATCGCCAATTTTCAAAACAGCAAATCGTTTTAGTCTTATTTCCTGTAATGATGTTTTTTTTTTTTTCAAACTTTTCCGCATCTTCTACTTGCTTAACCAATTCCGCATATTCGTCTACTGGTAACATATTATAATGAGAAACTTTTTGTTTGCACTCTGCAAAATTTCCTCCAGAAACTTTTCTCTCCTCAGCTTTTGATTGGCTTGCCTACTAAGCTGCGCGGGGTAGCCGAGCGATCTAGGGCGCCTTTCACAGGTCCACGCTGCTCCCTCTGTCGGAGGTTCGAGTCCTCCCTCGAGCATGGGTGTGTGTGTCGTCCGTAGCGTAAGTTAGTTTAAGTTAGATTAAGTAGTGTGTAAGCTTAGAGACTGATGACCTCAGCAGTTTGGTCCCGTAAAGACCTTACCACAGATTTCCAAATTTCCAAAAATTTGTCTGCTACACGAACGCTCACCCATGATGATGTTTGTTGTACACAATAATTATATTAGGATTATAATAAAATCATTTAAACACAACCAGCAACTTAACACGAACACTCGTCGATGCAAAATACCGTTCAAAACAAAGAACAGTGCAAGCGGTTGAAAGGCGGGAGGGGCGAGCCGGAGATGATTCGGGGATACCCCGTTCGTACAGGCAGCGACATGCGTTCCGACCAGGCAAAATTAGTTCAGACTAGGACGTACCAGTTTATACTAAAGCATGTAAATTCTAACTAGGATAAACCGATTCGACCTATGCTAAACTGTTTTATCCTATCGGTAACAGGATGAATGAGTTTGAACTAGGTGAAACTAGTTCATCCTAAAATCGGATTTGGCCGGTAACATATACATTGACGGTAATGGAAAGTGTTGCACCACGTACACCTTGACTGCACACTACCAAGCTGAAACTCCAGTATTCCCATGCTTAGGAGATCTGTTGTTTAAAGTTTCATCCTTATACTAGCTTATTTCCATTATTCTCTGAAAATATCCATTTCTGCAATGAAGAATCGTATGTGTACATGATGCTGTTGGATGTCTAACGTTACTGGAACTTTTCAGGTAGCGGTCGCAAACAGCGTAGCAAGAAGACGTGAGCGTGCTACTTATCACTGTCTTTTGGTGTTTGAAAAATGTCGGGTCAATGACATAAGGGACATGAACGAATCATACCGATAGATCGCGCCGAGAGTTGGCTGTAGCGCAATGACTGTAACACGACTGGTAACGACGTGGACTTAGGCCGGCGATATGACAACAACAGTTTAAGGGAAGGAAGATTAGGTATGATGTCCCGTCAACATAGAGGTCTTTAGAGACGGCGCACATGCTGAGATTGGATCAAATATGGGATAGAAAATCAGCCTTGAGTCTTCAAAGGAACCATCCCGGCATTTGCTTGGAGCGATTTAGGTAAACCACGGAAAACATAAATCTGGATGGCCAGACACGGGTTTGAACCGTTGCCCTCGTGAATTAGAGTCCAGTGAACTAATCATTATGCCCACTCCCTCGGTGACAGTGAGAATGGGCACAAGTCGGACCAGAAGGACGACAGCTCGAGGAGATGGTAGGATTGTTCGAAGGGCTCTGACGAATACACGCCTGACAACAGTTCAAATTCGGGCAGTGGTTACAGCCAGAACCGACGGGAACAGATTGCTGGAAGCTGGGTTGAGATCTGGAGTTGCCACGCGTTGTTTACAGCTGACGCCGTGCCACAGAAATTAATGAACTGCACGGTGTAGATCCAGACTCAGCTGACATAGTGTGACAGTCTGTAGTATTTAGCCATGAGACGTGCTTCAGATCAACACCACCGTGTTTGTAGACGACGTGGTGAACGGTCACAGGTAGCAGCGATACTCGAGAGCCTTACCTCTCCAAGTCCTGCAATCGCGGTGTATGGAGCTGTTCTATATGACAGTAGGAATGATTTCATAATTATGTATTATGCTACGAGATTAAGACGCTGCTGTGTTCGATTAAAATTTTATTCAATATGCCTATTTCGGCGTGTTTACAATCTTCACGTTCTCTGTGAAAATACATAGATTGGTATAATACATCATATTTGAAGCAGATAATTTAATGTATTGTGGAACAGAACTATGCTCTGCTACGTACCTCAGGTGGTCCTAAAGTCCATTTGATATCGCTGTCTTAGTTGCTGTCACTGCGTAATGTTTGTGTTTAAATCGATTCGTTCATTCAGAATTATTTGAGGATGATTTTGGGTATGTGAATATATTTCGATCTCTTCAAGAATATTTATTAGTGATCCTTTTTGAGCAGTCTGACAGCCCGTTCTATATCGTCCGCTGTGTTTTTCATTCTGTCTTTGTGGCGGAAGAAAGTTGACGTGTTACTGTTGCTTGGCTCTGAGCACTATGGGACTTAACTTTTGAGGTCATCAGTCCCCTAGAACTTAGAACTACTTAAACCTAACTAACCTAAGGACATCACACACATCCATGCCCGAGGTAGGATTCGAACCTGTGACAGTAGCTATATCGCGGTTCCAGAGTGTAGCGCCTATAACCGCTCGGCCACTGCAGCCGGCTGTTGCTGTTGCTCTTTCTAATGTCTTCTTGCTCTCTCTAATGTCTTCTCGATATCGAATATTGAAATTCCGTGCATTTTGACCTATATACAATTTATCACACTCTTCACATTGAATTTTATATATGCCAGGATTCGAATGTATTGTTGATTTTGTTAGTCCGGAGTGTAGTAGTGTTAGAGGATAGTGTCGTGTCTGCTACGCAAATTTTATGTTACTAATTCTGTTGTCGGAGTTATTTCCTTACGTATCGTGTATTTTATTGGCTTATTGGGTTTCTCGTATAGATATGTGAGAATTTTGGGATCAAAATCATTTCATTCTGCAACGTATTTTAGGATTTGCAACTTTTTTTGCACAGTATCTTGTTCCCAAGGCAGGTTACCATGAAGTTAAAAACAACCACTGGAAAGCATACGTTTGAGAATAAAAGAACATCGGAAAGTTACCATTAACCTCACACACTACACTACTACCTGGTATAACCAATTTAAAAAAAAGTAGGACAAAATTACGTGTGAGTGTACAATCACATAAACACGTATCATATAAACAATATAATGCAGCTGGTATGAACAAAAATATGACCTGTAGAATATCAGTCTGTGACCATATAACATCGCTCACTCAACTGCCAATACAGCCATCAAGTAACGTTATTATGAATAAACTTTGAAAGTTCGATAAGTTCAGAAATTAGTGCTCCGATAGTTCAACACCTACTATTGCTCCACTAACATCAAAGTAACAAATTTACACAGTCGCGACAACTAGGACAGCAATATCATTTGGATATCAAGACCATCTGATGTACCTAACGGAGCATAATTCTTTTCCAAATACGTTAAATTATCTACCTCAAAGCCGGGAGCTGTGACCGAGCGGTTCTAGGCGCTTCAATCCGGAATCGCGCTGCTGCTACGGTCGCAGGTTCGAATCCTGCCTAGGGCATGGATGTGTGTGATGTCCTTAGGTTAGTTAGGTTTAAGTAGTTGTAAGTCTAGGGGACTGATGAGCTCAGATGTTGAGTCACATAGTGCTTAGAGCCATCTGAACCGTCTACTTCAAAATCTGAAATATTGTGTGAAACAATGGATTTTCACAGAGAACCTGAAGATGGCAATCACACCGAAATAGGCATATTGTAATAAAAATATAATCGAACACAGCAGTGTCTTCGTCTCATAGCATAATGTATAATGTCCTCTATGACGTATACCTCGCGGCGGGCCCAGATGAGTTGTTGTTGTCGTTGCGGTCTTCAGTCCTGAGACTGCTGGTTTGATGCAGCTCTCCATGCCACTCTATCCTGTGCAAGCTTCTTCATCTCCCAGTACCGACTGCAGCCTACATCTTTCTGAATCTGCTTAGTGTATTCATCTCTTGATCTCCCTCTACGATTTTTACCCTCCACGCTGCCCTCCAATACTAAATTGCTGATCCCTTGATGCCTCAGAACATGTCCTACCAACCGATCCCTTCTTCTAGTCAAGTTGTGCCAAAAACTTCTCGTCTCTCCAATCCTATTCAATACTTCCTCATTAGTTATGTGATCGACCCATTTAATCTTCAGCATTCTTCTGTAGCACCACATTTCGAAAGCTTCTATTCTCTTCTTGTCCAAACTATTTATCGTCCATGTTTCACTTCCATACATGGCTACACTCCATACAAACACTTTCAGAAAATATTTCCTAACACTTAAATCTATACTCGTTGTTAACAAATTTCTCTTCTTCAGAAACGCTTTGCTTGCCATTGCCAGTCTACATTTTATATCCTCTACTTCGACCATCATCAGTTATTTTGCTCCCCAAATAGCAAAACTCCTTTACTACTTTTTCCTAATCTAATTCCCTCAGCATCACCCGACTTAATTCGTGTACATTTCATTATCCTCGTTTTGTTTTTGTTGATGTTCATCTTATATACTCCTCTCAAGACACTGTCCATTCCATTCAACTGCTCTTCCAAGTCCTTTGCTGTCTCTGGCAGAATTACAATGTCATCGGCGAACCTCAAAGATTTTTTTTTCTTCTCCATGGATTTTAATACCTACCTCAATTATTTTTTTTGTTTCCTTTACTGCCTGCTCAATATACAGATTGAATAACATCGGAGAGAGGCTACAACCCTGTCTTATTCCCTTCCCAACCACTGCTTCCCTTTCATGTCCCTCGACTCTTATAATTGCCATCTGGTTTCTGTACAAATTGTAAATAGCCTTTCGCTCCCTGTATTTTGCCCCTGCCACCTTTAGAATTTCAAAGTGAGTATTCCAGTCATCATTGTCAAAAGCTTTCTCTAAGTCTACAAATGCTAGAAATGTAGGTGTGCCTTTCCTTAATCTTTCTTCTAAGATAAGTCGTAAAGTCAGTATTGCCTCACGTGTTCCAGTATTTCTGCGGAATCCAAACTGATCTTCCCCGAGGTCGGCTACTACTAGTATGAGTATAGATTCGATAATTGTTACTCGCCTGTACGTGGCAAGAACGGCAAACCCTATTGTCACACTTCTCATGGCAGTGTCAACGAATCCAATTCAAATGATTCGTATCCAAATTAATAAACGACTAACCCGGAACCTGTGGTGGGGTACCTGACCATTTTGCGGGCTGCCAATCTTGCGGCTTCCAGAGGCAACAAAATTTTAATTTTCAATATTTCGCGAAATTATCTACCAAATTTAAAAATTTAAAACGTTGTCATAATCACTCACAATGAGGTACAATCTTATGTCAAAAGTCAGAGCAATAAGACAAGTATTACGGTTAGAAACTGTTCGTCTCTAGGCAACGTAACTGACGGCGCACAAATGTCCGGACTTTCCTCATCCAGTATTTGGGAATAACAGCTTTTGGCGATTTCCAACAAACTTGACCCATAGTTTCAAACCTTTTCGAATCTTTTTCTCGTTAACACCATCCTCAAAATGATGAAACCCGCTCATACAATATAACAACAGCATCCGGCGTGACATTTGGAGTTATTACTTCTTTACTACTAACCATGTTCGCAACACATTTTGCAGTCAGTATCCACATGTACCATTGAATGTACCTGCAAAATTATATCATTGTACGACACACAGGAGATATGACATCATAAACATTGATAGGCGTGAAAAACCGGCTTTGCTTAAGAATGAGCACAAATTATCCAGTTGATATACATCTAATACTTCATAATGACAGCACTTCGTGACTTACAACAAACTTTAAGTATAATTTCAAACTCTACGAAATTTTTGTCATTTACACACTTAAAGGTACATATTGAAAATATTAACGTATTTGTAACCACACGTTTGAAGCTGCTTCATACATGCGAGTTGGATTCTTTAAAGAATCGGTGGTTTACTGGTGTTTTAGAAGCTTCGGTATTAAGTTGTAACTTGGACTCGTTACGTTTTGGGACCAAGTCGCCAAAAAGCTACGCTTTACTGTAACGCTTAATTTGCATTATAAGCTTTGAGACTGAAGAGTCCCCAACTGCTGCTATTACTCGTCCCGCAAATACAATCCTTTGAAAAGACAGCGTTGCCAACCTGACCTACCTCTCCTACCTCGCCCCCTGCGTCCCCACCGGGGCCTACCAGCCTCCAGCTTGTCTAACAGCACATCGACCCCGGATTCAGGGCTCCGGAACGCGCAACCACAAAAAAAGTGGTGCGTAACGTGTGGGGGGATGTCGAAGCACCCCCTACGCCCGTCCCCTACACCGTTAGGGCAGACCGACGCATTCCACTCGGGTCGTCTGCGTAGACCCTTCCGGGAGGCGAACACTGTCACTGGACGACATTCAGCTTCTCTGACTCCTTAGTCCTTGCTTGACCAAAAACTCTACAAAAATATATGCGTAGTAAACATTCAAACATTGTCTTACCCAGAGGAAGTAGTCAGTATATGATAATTAATTGGATCGCCTTCAGTCGAGCTTTTAAATCTCTTTATTATTGTTATCACATATGGACCAATAGGACCACGAGAGATAAAATCCAACACTGTCACTTTTAATGGTTGGCCTCCCTTTGTGCCCAAATTTGTTTCATTCTTTGAGAAAGAACTCTCCTTCTTTTGTCATATCTTGGTGTACCCGTCCGGTTTCTTATTTCCCTCTGACCAACTTTCCAGACAAATATCTTTTGTCTGAATGTTTTTCTATCCGTAACGTTTGCCTCAGTTATACCGGCTACTTTAAGATTCTTCTTAATTCCAGCAATCCATTTAATTGGCCTTAATTCTGATTTCGTAGAGTTCCATTATTTGTTTTATCAACCCAATGGGTGCCATTCTTTTAGTGTGCCCGTAAAATTTAAGACTTCGTTTTCTAAAGTCACTATGTGTATCTGTGTATTCTTCTATTTCCTTAGTACCTCTCAACCCATAAGTTTCTCCTACTGCAATTGTGGGGCCTAGTATTTTCCTAATAATGTTTATTTCTTTCTTATGAATTTCTTCAGTGTCCCTCTTTCTATTTAAAATTAAAGTTTCTGCTCCGTAAAGACATCCAGGTTTGATTATAGTGCTGTAATGCCGAAGGTTACTGAATTTAGAAAGTGATTTTTTTATTATGAATATTTTGTGTTACTCTTAATGACCTGCCATGTTTTGCGGGCGATCTTTGTTTCAGCTTTTTGCCGACTGTTTTCTTGTATGATTTCCCTCAAGTATTTAAATGTCTACCTAACTTGATTGATTATCTATATTTTGACTTGACTTTTGCTCTCGCCATTCTGCAATTAGCTTTTTCAAAACATAGTTAAACACTAAAGGGGAGTGTCCATCTCCATGTATAACACCAGCCTTTATATCAGATGGTTCAGAAATTTCTCCCATGAATTTAACTTTAGAGCTAGTGTCAGTTAACGTTTCCTTCATAAGTGCTAGGTTTTTATTATTTAGCCCTTGTTTGTTTAAAATCGGGAAAATAGATTCACGATCAACCGAGTTGTAGGCCTTTTTAAAATCCGCCAATGTACATACAATATTGTTACCAGAAATCCTTTGCCACTTTAAGATTAGTTTCAAATTAAGAAGTTGTTCCAAACGGGATCTGTTTCGTCTAAAGCCTGCTTGGTATTCACCAATTTTTGGTTCTAACTGTTCTTGGGCTGGGTAAAGTAAGCATTGCGACAGGATTTTGTGTGTGACTGGGAGAAGAGATATTCTTCGGTAATTTTTAACATCGGTTCTATTCCCTGGATTCCACTGGATGAGTTAGGACAGTTTTCCAGTTCTCAGGTATTTTCTCAGTTTGCCTGCTATGTCCTATTAGTTGAGTGATCTCTTTTGTGCCGGCCGCGGTGGTCTCGCGGTTCTAGGCGCGCAGTCCGGAACCGTGTGACTGCTACGGTCGCAGGTTCGAATCCTGCCTCGGGCATGGATGTGTGTGATGTCCTTAGGTTAATTAGGTTTAGGTAGTTCTAAGTTCTAGGGGACTGATGACCACAGCAGTTGAGTCCCATAGTGCTCAGAGCCATTTGAACCATTTTTGATCTCTTTTGTAATGTTAGGGCCAGCTGATTTTAGTAGTTCTGCAATGATACCGTTTTCGCCAGATGGTTTATTGTTTTTACGTCTCTTAATTTGTTTAATTATTTTGATTTCGTCAGGTTCTTTAGAGTTAGGGCTGGTGTTATTAATTTGCTGTGGTTGGAATTTATTCGCTGGTTCTAGACAATTTAATAGTTTTTCAAAGTTATTGTGGTTCGTGGTGTGGGTTCCTAGTATCATGTCCTAGTTCATGAACCACGGGCAACGTATGAGTGGCCAAGGAAGTGGTCCTGACAGTTACAATAAGGTATGTAAACGAACGACTGATGTGGATAGATTTGACAGTGTATAGCAAGAAAATTAGGATTGTGTCAGTATATTCGCATTGTGAAGGGACAGATCAAGATAAGATGGATAGTTTTTATGACGCACTCAGTGATGTAGTTGTTAGAGTAAAGGACAAGGACAGCGTTCTGCTCATGGGTGATTTTAATGCCAGGATTAGAAATCGAACAGAAGGGCATGAAAAGGTTATGGGTAAATTTGGAGAGCATATGAAGGCCAACAGGAACGGGAAACAACTCGTGGATTTCTGTGCCAGTATGGGCTTAGTAATCACAAACTCCTTTTTTAAACATAAGAACATTCACCGGTATACTTGGGAAGGCAGGGGAACCAGATCTGTCATTGACTATATAATAACAGATCAGGAATTCAGGAAGGCTGTGAGGGACACACGTGTATTCAGGGCATTCTTTGATGACACTGATCACTATTTAATCTGCAGTGAAATTGGTATTGTGAGGCCGAAAGTGTAGGAGGTCAGGTCCATGTGCAGGAGGATAAGAGTGGAGAAACTTCAGGATAAGGAAATCAGACACAAGTACATAACAGTGATCTCAGAAAGATACCAGTTGGTTGAATAGTTGAATGTAGTCAATTGCAGTCACTGGAAAAGGAATGGACAAGGTACAGGGACACTGTACTAGAAGTGGCCAAATAATGTCTTGGAACAGTAGTGGTAAAGGTAGGATGAAGCAAACAGTTTGGTGGAATTACACAGTCAAGGCAGCCTGTAAAAGGAAAAAGAAGGCATATCAAAAATGCCAACATACTAGAACTCAGGTAGACAGAGAAAGTTATGTTGAAGAAAGAAACAAAGCCAATCGGATAAGTACAGCATCCAAGAAGAAATCTTGGGAAGACTTTGGAAACAGGTTGGAGACCTTGGGACAAGCTGCTGGAAAAGCATTCTGGAGTGTTATTAGCAGTCTTCGAAAGGGATGTAAGAAGGAAATGACAAGTATTTTGGATAGGTCAGGAAAGCTACTGGTGAATCCTGTTGATGCCTTGGGCAGATGGAGGGAATACTTTGAAGAGTTGCTCAATGTAGGTGAAAATACGATCAGTAATGTTTCAGATTTGGATGTACAATGGGACAGGAATGATGATGGAAATAGGATCACATTTGAGAAAGTGGAGAAAATGGAAATAGATTGCAGTGAAATAAAGCAGCTAGGGTGGATGAAATTAAGCCGGAACTCATCAAATACAGTGGAATGTCAGGTCTTAAATGGCTACACAGGATAATTGAAATGGCGTGGGAGTCGGGACAGGTTCCATCAGACTGGACGAAAGCAGTAATCACACCAATCTTTAAACATGGAAACAGAAAAGATTGTAACAACTACAGAGGTATTTCTTTGATCAGCGTTGTGGGTAAAATCTTCTCAGGTATTGTTGAAAGGAAAGTGCGAGTATTAGTTGAGGACAAATTGGATGAAAATCAGTGTGGGTTTAGACCTCTTAGAGGTTGTCAGCACCAGATCTTTAGCTTACGGCAAATAATGGAGAACTGTTACGAGTGGAATAGGGAATTCTATCTATGTTTTATAGATCTAGAAAAGGCATATGACCGGGTTCCTAGGAGGAAGTTATTATCTGTTCTACGTGATTATGGAATAGGAGGCGAACTTTTGCAAGCAATTAAAGGTCTTTACATAGATAGTCAGGCAGCAGTTAGAGTTGACGGTAAATTGAGTCCATGGTTCAGAGTAGTTTCAGGGGTAAGACAAGGCTGCAACCTGTCTCCACTGTTGTTCATATTATTTATGGACCATATGTTGAAAACAATAGACTGGCTTGGTGAGATTAAGATAGGTGAACACAAAATAAGCAGTCTCGCATATGCGGCTGACTTAGTTGTGATGGCAGATTCGATTGAAAGTCTGCAAAGTAATATTTCAGAGCTATATGAGAAACGTAAGGACTATGGATGGTATGAAGATTAGCATATCCAAAACAAAAGTAAAGTCAGTGGGAAAGAGATATAAACGGATTGAGTGCCAAATAGGAGGAACAAAGTTAGAACAGTTTCAAGTACTTAGGATGCATATTCTCACAGCATGGCAACATAGTGAAAGAACTGGAAGCGAGGTGTAGCAAAGCTAATGCAGTGAGCGCTCAGCTACGATCTACTCGCTTCTGCAAGAAGGAAGTCAGTACCAAGATTAAGTTATCTGTGCACCGTTCAATCTTTCGACCAACTTTGTTGTATGGGAGCGAAAGCTGGGTGGATTCAGGTTACCTTATCCATAAGGTTGAGGTTACGGATATGAAAGTAGATAGGATGATTGCAGGTACTAGTAGATGGGAACAATGGCAGGAGGGTGTGCACAATGAGGAAATCAAAGAAAAACTGGGAATGAACTCTATAGATGTAGCAGTCAGGGCGAACAGGCTTAGATGGTGGGGCCATGTTACAAACATGGGAGAAGCAAGGTTACCCAAGAGACTCATGGGTTCAGCAGTAGAGGGTCGGAGGAATCGGGGTAGACCAAGGAGAAGGTACCTGGATTCGGTTAGGAATGATTTTGAAGTAATAGGCTTAACATCAGAAGAGGCACCAATGGTAGCACTGAATAGGGGATCGTGGAGGAATTTTATAAGGGGGACTATGCTCCAGACTGACCGCTGAAAGGCATAATGTCTTAAATGATGATGATGATGATGAATCAAAATAATTAGCAAGTTCCTTACAATTTTCCTGGTTGTAAAGAGCCAGATTGCCATTTTCATTTTCGAAGCAAAGACTTTGAGGTTGGTAGCCAGTTAGTTTTGTTTTGAATGTTTCATAAAGGTTTCAAGTATTGTTCTTTCGGAAGTCTTTTTGGATTTATAAAAGTTGGGCATTTTCGTAGTTTCTTTTAGTCTGTCGGATTAATTTAGATGTTCCTTTTCTCACAGTTAGAAAGGTGTTGTACGTATTTTCAGTTTTGTTACTACTCCAAATTCTGAATGCCTCATGCTTAGACTTAATTTCCATTACACAATCCGCGTTCCACCAAGGATGTGTTGGTTTCTTTCTATGTGGAATTAAATTTTGTGCTGTTTTGATGAACTTTTCTTTTAGGCTTTGCCAATTGTAGGATTTTTTTGGTCAAGTTCGCTTGTTAGAGTTAGGGTTATTTTAGCAGTGTGAAATTTTGGGATAACATTATATGTTTTGAAGAGCTTTTGAGGTTGAATTTTTATTTATATTCGCTTAAAATAATGTTCAGAATTAATATTAGTCCCTTTCCTAAGTTGGAAATTTAACACTTCTTTGTAGTTAGGGTATGATCAATTTGAAATTCTCCAACAAATGTATTGGGTGCCTGCCAAGTTTTTAGTTTAGAACAGTTCTTTTTAAGATATGCTGACATGGTTTTAACGTTAAAATTTTTGCAAATTTCAACAAGTCTTTGGCCATTTTGGTGTGTCCATTTATGCGCAGGAAATCCACCCACTGCCTTCTTATATTTTTTCTCTTTACCTAATTGAGCATTAAATTCATACATCAAAATTTTAACATGGTTTGAGGGATATTTCGAGATGATGCGTTCTAACGTTTCCCAAGCTTCATTAACTCCTTCAGGTTTTTTACGGTTTCCTCATTGACTGGCATATGGACATTAATTAAAATGTATGCTTTATTTGCGCTTTTAAAACAAATTATTATTAGTCTATTATTAATGGATTTTTACCTCCGTTATTGAATTTAAAATATTTTTGGAGACGGCAAAAACAGCACCTAGACATGGTGTATTATTATGTATTCTTTTATCAGTTTTACTTTTAAAAAGACGATAATTACCGAAATCCATTGTGTTATTGTCCGTCATGCGCGTTTCTTGATGTGCCAGAATTTTGATCTTCGGTTCTTTTAATATATCACCAAATTTATGAAGATTGCTTCGTTCGCAAAAGCGTTTGTATGTTAAGTGTTGCAAAAAACGTGTTTGTTTGAGGTTTTAAGTTGGCTGGTGTACTCTAACTTCCTGTGTTGAATCACACTTCAGTTTAACCTGGCCTCCCCAAAATCCGAAAGACAAGTTGCATCAGTAAACTGACGGTGGATTGACCACCTGGGGTAACATTGTGATTATCAAAATGTTCCATGAAGGTTGTACCCGGAATCAGGTGGGATTGAGTAAACTCATTGAGTGAACTCAGATTGTTAAGAGTGGAAGGGTTAGTTCCAGAATATACATTTCAGTAGCAGCACTGGTGAACAGATACTGACCACTTTGCCGCTTGCTACAAGATAGAATCAAAGTGGAATTGGTTTTATTTTGCCTCGGTCTGGGACTGCTTATTCAGTATTCGCAGCTGCCCACCAAATCTGATGGAACGTTCACTATCCGCCACCTGTGACCCGTCAAATACCCAGGGCAAGGTCGGCTTCTTAGACTTTTAGCCAAGGTTGCTAAATAATGACTTTTAGCTACAAAGTTTTGAAACCTGAATAAATCTCTTTATTGCCATTAATTCTCGTATATTGACCATCCGTTGTCCCACACTCCATCCGAAATAAAAGACAGATTTACGAAAAGAGTTAGTGGCGTGTCAGCGCAATGATTTTCTCTCGGGTGTCTTCTGGCAACGAAGGCGCCGGGGGGGGGGGGGGGGGGGCGGTGAGGAGTGTGACTTTCGAAACTGATTGTTCATTCGATTGTTATTTCATTCAGTCGGTTTTTTCAATCGAGTGATATATCGAAATGAAGCTAGTCTTTGTTGCTACAGTCAGGCGCATGAATGTTTTCCACTTTACGGGTTTCAGTGGTTTAACTTAATGTGAGACGACCCATCGGCGCAACACTCCGATGCCTGCATTGGCGTCTGAATGTTTTCATTCAGACTTCAGGCAGAAGTGTATTCACTTACCTACTTATTAAGCCATTTCGGTTGTATATGAGCCGCGATTAGGGTTGCCTACTTTTTAGACACAAATATTATAATTTATTTTACGGTGAAGTAGAAAAAGCATATTTCTAAAAATTAATCCTTTTCAAGATGTTCGTAATTATTCACTTAAATACAGATTTTTCCTACTTCTAAACTTTTAAACGTTTAATAACACGTACAAAGACGATGATTAATCCTTCGCTAAACGAACGGTTCCATTTTTTAATTTAATTAATTGTGTCTCTCACTCTCTTTTCCCGTCGTTTTCCACCCATCACCGATACTTCTCTTTCGATCAGTATTGTGGCAGCGTGAATAGACCGCACATAGCATACAATTTTTTTAATTGTTTGGTGGCTTACGTCACTTGCTTTTTAAACATATACACTCCTGGAAATGGAAAAAAGAACACATTGACACCGGTGTGTCAGATCCACCATACTTGCTCCGGACACTGCGAGAGGGCTGTACAAGCAATGATCACACGCACGGCACAGCGGACACACCAGGAACCGCGTTGTTGGCCACGAATGGCGCTAGCTGCGCAGCATTTGTGCACCGCCGCCGTCAGTGTCAGCCAGTTTGCCATGGCATACGGAGCTCCATCGCAGTCTTTAACACTGGTAGCATGCCGCGACAGCGTGGACGTGAACCGTATGTGCGGTTGACGGACTTTGAGCGAGAGCGTATAGTGGGCATGCGGGAGGCCGGGTGGATGTACCGCTGAATTGCTCAACACGTGGGGCGTGAGGTCTCCACAGTACATCGATGTTGTCGCCAGTGGTCGGCGGAAGGTGCACGTACCCGTCGACCTGGAACCGGACCGCAGCGACGCACGGATGCACGCCAAGACCGTAGGATCCTACGCAGTGCCGTAGGGGACCGCACCGCCACTTCCCAGCAAATTAGGGACACTGTTGCTCCTGGGGTATCGGCGAGGACCATTCGCAACCGTCTCCATGAAGCTGGGCTACGGTCCCGCACACCGTTAGGCCGTCTTCCGCTCACGCCCCAACATCGTGCAGCCCGCCTCCAGTGGTGTCGCGACAGGCGTGAATGGAGGGAAGAATGGAGACGTGTCGTCTTCAGCGATGAGAGTCGCTTCTGCCTTGGTGCCAATAATGGTCGTATGCGTGTTTGGCGCCGTGCAGGTGAGCGCCACAATCAGGACTGCATACGACCGAGGCACACAGGGCCAACAACCGGCATCATGGTGTGGGGAGCGATCTCCTACACTGGCCGTACACCTCTGGTGATCGTCGAGGGGACACTGAATAGTGCACGGTACATCCAAACCGTCATCGAACCCATCGTTCTACCATTCCTAGACCGGCAAGGGAACTTGCTGTTCCAACAGGACAATGCACGTCCGCATGTATCCCGTGCCACCCAACGTGCTCTAGAAGGTGTAAGTCAACTACCCTGGCCAGCAAGATCTGCGGATCTGTCCCCCATTGAGCATGTTTGGGACTGGATGGAGCGTTGTCTCACGCGGTCTGCACGTCCAGCACGAACGCTGGTCCAACTGAGGCGCCAGGTGGAAATGGCATGGCAAGCCGTTCCACAGGACTACATCCAGTATCTCTACGATCGTTTCCATGGGAGAATAGCAGCCTGCATTGCTGCGAAAGGTGGATATACACTGTACTAGTGCCGACATTGTGCATGCTCTGTTGCCTGTGTCTATGTGCCTGTGGTTCTGTCAGTGTGATCATGTGATGTATCTGACCCCAGGAATGTGTCAATAAAGTTTCCCCTTCCTGGGACAATGAATTCACGGTGTTCTTATTTCAATTTCCAGGAGTGTACATTGTCAGCAGTACTTCTTTGCGAAAAATGTTTGCTGCCATTCGTTAATTTTCTTTGGATGTTTAACCTGCCGAACATTTGCCTAGACGAGTGTGCCTATAAAGAAAACCTATATACTGATTTCGCCTGAGAAGGAAGAATGAATGATTCAGTCAATATACAAAACTACAACGGAATGCATCGATTGTTATCATTCGGTTGCTCCTACAGACTAATTTCATTCGAGAGGAATGCCAACAATAATGAATAGAAATGAACAATACAACCGTTACGCACACCTACAACTAACTGAAATGATTTTTTCATTCAGCTGTTTCCATTGACTGGCTTCACTGAAATGAACGAATGAATAATTCAACCGATACGTAAAACTACAGCCGAATGAGTCAATGGTTTTCCAAGAACCGACTGAATCGATTCTTTTCATTCGGTTGTTTCCATCACTACTCGGACACACGGCGAAATGACACGGCAAGAAACACGAGAAAATTTTACTGCATTGTTTTATCCGTGATTGTGACGACTGAGAACTACACCTATGTATTCTGTCAACGGGAAACTACGGAATCCAGCCACTAGCACAGTTTTAAGTTGGACGAACACTGCAGTTCTCCAGTATAGGTTACTGGAATATTTTAATTGTAGAAATAAGTATATGAAACACATGTTGTCTTCTTTGTTTTACGGACTTTATTTTTCGCATTCTCAGTTATAGGTCGTTTGTGACTATAATAGAAGTATTGGCCAACATTTATTTCAAAGCATCTTCATCGGTCAGATTTTCTTGTTTCTTAAATATTTTTTCATGTTGTCCTTCGCATATGTGGTAGATTTTAGCATGCAGCACTTTTACTAACTCTAAATATATTCGCTTTTTTACGATGTAAAAGTCCACGTCATCTCGCCATTTCGCATACACAAACAAAAAAATGTGGATATACGCTGAGGAGACAAAAGTCGTGGGGCAATGATATGCATATCGCGTACACAACGTATAAAAGGGAGGTGCATTGATGCAGCTGTCATTTGTATCAGGCCCTGGAACGAACTGGCGCCATACTAGTCGGCTCGAGGCCCACGAGAAAGAAAGTCACTAAGGTACGTACAGACGAGAAGAGCATTTTCTACCGGAATCCGTTATAATGGAGTCTTACTGTTATTAGTCCTGCATAGGCCCGTACTGGGGTACAATAAAATTAAAATCATGCCAAAATGATTATCATTTGCATAAGGCACCATTTCTTGTATGAAATGAGGACTGTTAAGCAGAAGAGACTAAATGACATAAACAAGCCGTTATACCATTTATCTGAAATTAAATTTTGTTGTAGTAAAGTTAATCAATAAGACATTATAATAGCAGATTCCAGTAGAATTTGCAATTCTCGTTAGCACGTACACGCCCAGCTGTGAGTTAACAGGTTTAGAAACGCGTTTTGTCTGCTGAGCTGAGCGATCGAGCTTAGTATGCGCCCCGGCCTTTGTTTCAAGTGGGCCTCGAGTCGGATTGTCCGACACACTTCCCGAACTTCGGCTGCGTGCAGGGGCCACGGGATACCAATATCTAATTGGAAAGGTAGCCACTAAAGGTCTTAATTTTGTCGTTTGCTATCGAGAACTTGCATGCATCTAAACACGCAGTCCAGAATTATTAAACTCGCCTGAAACAGGTACTCGCACCCCGGCGAGGCAACACCTGTCAGAAGGTGTTGGCCGAGGACGGCTGCTGGCACTCGTAAGACCTGCAGTGTCACGTGCTCTGACGTACCTACGACGTCCTGTCTTTCTCGTGGGCCTCGCTTGTACTCAGGTGATTCATGTGAAAATGTTTCCGACGTGGTTATGGCCGCGCGACGAGAATTAACAGACTGAACGCGGAATGGTGACTGGAGCTAGGCGCAAGGGACATTCCATTTTGGAAATCGTTAGGGAATTCAATACTCGGTGTCAGAGCCTGTTGACACTACCGTCTTTCCGACGGCCTTCACTTAACGACCGAGAGCAGCAGCGTTTCCGTAGAGTTGACAGTGCTAACAGTCAAGCAACACTGCTTGAAATAACTGCAGAAATCAATGTGGGACGTACAACTATGACAGCAGACGACCAAGCGAGTGCCTTTGCTAACAGCACGGCATAGCCTGCGCCGCCTTTTCTGCGCTCGTGACAATATTGGTTGCACACTAGACGACTGAAAATCCCTGGCCTGCTCAGATGAGTCCCGAAATCAGTTGGTAGGGTTCGAGTGTGGCGCAGACCTCCCCGAAGCCATGGACCCAAGATGTCAACATGGGGCACTGTGCAAACTGGTGGTGGCTACACAAATGTATTGGCTGTGTTTACATGGGATTGACTGGGTCCTCTGGTCCAGCTGAACTGATCATTGACTGGAAATGGTCATGTTCGGCTGCTTGGAGACCGTTTGCAGCCGTTCATGGACTTCGTGTTCCCAAACAACGATAGAATATTTATGGTTCACAATACGCCGTGTCAACAGGCCACAAATGTTAGCGATTGGTTTGAATATCATTCTGAGCAATTCGAGCGAATGATTTGGCCACCCAGATCGCCCAGCGTGAATCCCATCGCACATTTATAAGATATAACCGAGGGGTCAGTTCGTACACAAAATCCTGAGCTGGCAACACTTTCGCAATAACGAGTGGCTATAGTGGCAAATTGACTCAATATTTCCTCAGGGGACTTACGATGACTTGTTGAGTCCAAGCTATGTCCGGTTGCTGCACTGTGCCGTACAAAGGGAGGTCCGACACTATATTAGGAGGTATCCCAAGACTTTTGTTGCGTTGGTGTTCAAATCAAATGGCTCTGAGGACTATGTGACTTAACATCTATGGTCATCAGTCCCCTAGAACTTAGAACTACTTAAACCTAACTAACTTGAGGACAGCACACAACACCCAGTCATCCCGAGGCAGAGAAAATCCCTGACCCCGCCGGGAATCGAACCCGGGAATCCGGGCGTGGGAAGCGAGAACGCTACCGCACGACCACGAGCTGCGGACTGCCTTGGTGTATTTAGTTTTAGTGAAAACGCTGTGTGCCAAAATGTACCACACACATGTAGAAGAACACGAATAATGATGTAAGACACGTAAAAAGCTGACCACTGAAGATGCTTTAAAATAAAGCGAATCGCGTTTTATCTTAATAACACATTTATTACAGTTGCAAATGACGATATTAACATGTGCCCCTATACAACTTGTATGTGAAATACGCTACTGACCATCAAAATCGCGACACCATGAAGGAGAGCAAACAATTAAATTTTATTTAGTATGCGTGTACACTACAGGAGGAAGAAAACATGATATATAGGTGCTTTAGAGATGTAAATTTAGTACGTGGAGCTGCCAACTTTGGGCAGCAACAATGGTTGTAACTCAGTTGGGCAACGACTCTAACTGAGCTTGTATGACAGATAAGAGTCAGTCATTCCATGTTGCTTTGCAATAGTGTAGGCGAATGGTGGCGTGCCAGTTGGTCGACAAGGCATGGGCAGATGTTCGCACCGGGTGAGAGATCAGCATAGCGTGCTGGCCAGGGCAACCGTCGAACACTGTCCGTATCGAGGTAGCTCAAGCCAGCAGTGGCAACACGTGGTCTTGCATTATTTTGTTGGAAGATAAAGTCACAGAGGCTTTAAAAACAGGCCTCAGTCACAGGTCTTAACACGCCAGAAATGTAACGCCTGCAGTCGATATTACCGGCAGTGCGGTCCAGAGGTCACGTCATGGTGTTTGGAGCCCCATAGTATCAAGATAGGTCCTAGGCCCTGTGACGATGACGAATGTAATCTGGCAAAGTCCCTTCATCTCTGAGCCTCCAAATACTACAACGTTCATCGCTGTACAGTACACAGGACGGGGACTCGCCTGAAAGTACTACGTGGTGTCAGGCTTGTGCTCATCACTCTCGTGTGGTCCATAATTGTAGTCGCATTTCTCTCCTGCAGTCGCGTTATGGGAAGCTACAACAAGCTGGCAGTCCGTGATGCCTCACATGTCGCCTCACTGTCCGTATGGATATTTTTTATGCTGCAGACGAACCCATTTCTTCACTATAGGTACCAGACGTGGCTGCGCGGTCCTCGGGCGCTAGTCTCACGGGGAACTTGGCGTTCTTGCGTGGAGTTAGGTTTCCCCTTCCTAAACCCATCTATCCGTATTCGCATGACAGTCTCGCACTCGAGATAAACCGCAGTCTCGACAGATCACAGTACTGCCGCAGGTCAGTTCCGGACGTATTGGTGAACGTTTCTGCTTCTTAAATGGGACGCATACCATCGTCTGGCAAACGTCCAGCATTAAAAGCGATTCCTGAATAAGGTACCCAACGTGCAATCTTTCCTTATAATGGGTGTCCCATAAATGTTGCCACAGACTTCTAGGGGAGGTGGGGCTCATCATAAGGTTTCAGAATTGCATGGCAATACATGGTCGCAAACGTCGGGGATAAGTGGTGTCAGAGGTCGAAGGTCGGAAGGAAAGAAGAGTGTCACTAATTTGAAACATTTATTGGATATAATAAGCACACATATAAGACGCAGCATGCTGTTGCAACGTGATGGGGCTACCTGCTCGTAGGCATGTGAATAGATCATTCCCGCATCGAAGGATTGGGCGTGGTGGACCAGTGCCCTGGCTCTCATGTTCACCGGATCTATCAAGCCCTGATTTCTTTCTGTGAGGAATCATGAAGTGTCTCATTTATCGCATTCCTGTGGAGTCTGAAAGGGATCTCTTCGCAAGAATCGTCCGCACAGCTGATACAAACAAAGGAACTCCCGGTGTGTTCGTGCATTTCCGGCAACCAATGCTCCGTTGTGTCAGGTATGGGTGGTGTCTGATGGTGCAAATGCCGAGCTCCTGTTGCAACATTAATATTGTATTGATGTCGTACACGATGTGTACTCTATACGCCCAATAAACGTTTCAGATGAATCACTCTTTCCAATCTCCGCCCTCCGCTGTATCTCTGACGTTTGCGACCTTGGATCGCTATGCAATTCTCAATTCTCGTGATGTGAGCCACCCCCTCCAGCAGTTTGCCGCAAAATTTCTGGGCAACCCTATAGACGGAATGTAGGTGACTTTACGTACACTCACTTTGTGCAATTGCACTGAAACACTAATCATCTGCATAGCCAATCATGTAATACGCTTCATGACGATTTACCTTTTATTGGGTGACTTCCTTCATAGTTTGGCTCTGTACATAACAGCTTGCACTTGACAATTCCCTCTTTCTATTAGCTTCTATAATACTCTTCTCCTTCTCGACATTTTTTCCCATTTAGATAAAATTCTTCTGGGTTAATGATCGCACCATGGCCGACATTTCGGCAGGTAACCTTCATCAGGAAATTCAAGTGACTCTGACTGTCATCTTTGTACGTTGGAATGTGTTGGTTATATATATATATATATATATATATATATATATATATATATATATATATATATATATAAAATAATGCATCGGTCTACTTAAGTCGCGAAAGAACATTTGTGGCGTGATGTACCCGCTTCCTCCATACGACAGCAACAATTCCCTAATGCCTCTGTCAGCGAAGGAATTGTTAAGCCGACGGGCCCGGGTCAATATTCGACACTGCTATCTTAGTGAAATAGATTTTTCGCAAATATATCCAGCCTTGTTAGAAACCGCCACGCTATTACACCTCGCAAAGCAATTTTTAGAGTTCCGTGCCTCAGTCTGTAAAAACGAAATATTTATAGGATCGCTCTGTTGTCCGTCTATGTCTTTCTATCTGTCTGCCCAACTGTTAAGAACCCTTTCTCTCAGGAACTGGTTGACGCGTCAAATTCTAATTTATATCTCGTATTAAAGTCTATCGTCCCTTGAATGTGTAAAAATTTTAAGCTTCTAAGCCACTTCAGACAAAGGATACGGCGATTTATATCAATACTTTGATAATGGAAAACTCAATCATCAAAACCTGCAGGATACTTTCCGTTGACCTAGCATCATGAAATATGCCAAGAAGCAAGGTTTCACAGCACAAGTAGAAGAAAAAAATCCGAACGTTGTTAATTTGTAATTGTACCACACGAAAAATATTTTTTGGTCATTTTTTATCCGTCTGCCTGTCTGTAGACCCATTTTTCTCTGGGACAGCTTGGCGTATCAAATTCAAATTTTTGTCAGATACTAAAATTTATAGTCCCTTGGCGGTGTAAAAAGTTTAAGCTTCTAAGTAAATGGAACCAAAAGATTTGTCATCTATGTCACATATTACGAAACTCGCAGACTCACTGATCAATATCTGTAGGGCGCTTCCCGTTGACTTAGAATCTTGAAATTCGAAACAAGCAAGGTTGCTTAGCACAAGTGAGGTAAAAAATCTGAAACTTAAATTGTAATTATATCCCACTGAAATATCATTTGCCATTGGAAAATACATTTCATCCACCATCCGTCAAAAGTATAAGGGACGAACATTACTGCATGCAAACATAAAATGAAGTTGTAGTCATGCTTTAGTAAGTAAATAAAAATGTTTTATTTAATCTTCTATCTTTACATATGTAAACTGAAGTCCCCTGCTAGCTTCTTTTTGTATGTCTCGGAACAAATATCTCACCAGCACCGATTTAGGTAACAGGCAAAAATCGTCGAGCTTCTCGATGCCCAGGATGGCTGGATTATATACAGGGTGAACGAGAAAAACGTTAATAAAACCGACAAACTGCAGCGACGGATTTCTGACTGGACATGGAGGAGAAAAGGTCCTGTGAACATGTGTCCGGAAATGCATCGTTATCAAGGTAGATGACGATGACGAATGGAAGTTCCTCTGACGACGTGCCGTGTGTTGCTTGTGTTCTGCAGACAGTGTGACTGGCGCAGCGTACTGTAAGCAGCAGAAAATCCGGTATTCATATCGGGAACAAGCCGAGGTGGAGTTTGTGTACGCCCAAACACATGAAAACGGTCGAGAGGCAGCACAGCTGTACCATAACAAGTACGCTCACTGACACCAACGCTGCCGCACAAATTTTCACGCCCTGTTGGTCGTTTGTATGATTATGTGTCCTTTCAGACAGACCAACGTGCAAGGAGGCGGCGGCCTTTGCGTACACCAGATGTGGGGGAGCGGGTACTGCGATTCTTACTCGCACCAGGCGATGTTTTTTTCTTTTTTTTTACCAGCCCTTCCTTCAACTAATCATGAAACCACGAAAAATCATGCCGAATAATGACGGCCTAGCCTTAAGTCAACTTACAAAAAATTGGCTCTAACCACTATGGGGCTTAACAAAAATGGTTCAAATGGCTGTGAGTTCTATGGGACTTAACTGCTGAGGTTATCAGTCCCCTAGAACTTAGAACTACTTAAACCTAACTAACCTAGGGACATCACACAGATGCATGCCCGAGGCAGGATTCGAACCTGCGACCATAGCAGCAGCGCGGTTCCGGACTGAAGCGCCTAGATCCGCTCGGTCGCAGTGGCCGGCTAAGTCAACTTTACAGTCGAGTATGAAAACCACAAGTGCCCATTAGCTATTACTGCAGCAAAGCTGCCGCCATAAAAGAACTTTACGGCATTTGCCTTAAGCGGTTTCGGGGAATCTCGGACAACCTGTGGGTGCCAGGCGAGGATTTGAACCGTCGTTCTCCAGAATACATGTCCAGTGAGCTAGAAACAGAGCCACCTCGCTCGATATTTGACGCTATAATATGGTAACAAAGTATTTTACCTGAAAATTTGTTTGCGTACGTAACACCAAGACATTTTTTTCTTAAATCTGGCAAATGATCTGAGTTCTTAAAAATCTTGATGGTACTGCTATTGCATTTGTTTTCTGCCATGATGGCTGGCGCATATTTCTGTTCTTTGAGAAAGTGGTTCAGATCTGATAAAGTTTCATTCCCGATGCAAGGTAATAACGTTCGGTGAAGCATCTTTGTTGAATTACCGAACATAAATTAACACGCATTCTACTGCAGCTTTCTAATTTTTACAGAAATGCTTCTCCGTCGGAAATTCAACTGGTTGTTCGGTAAGTGCCATACTTAGATGTCCAAAGGTTTGACATTCAGTTGGTAGTCAATTCTGCGTCTTTTTTCCTGCCATATAATCGCTTCTTTCTCCTCTGGAAATGTTATGCACTACGAAATGATGTTTGTCCTTTGGAAAGTGGAGTAGTTGCTCGGTAAGTGCCAAGCTTAAGAAAGCCTAAAGACTGACACCCAGTAGTTAGTCAGTTCTAAGGCTTTTTTCGTGCCATGAAAAAGATATTTTTCTCTCAGAAATTCAATTCGTCGTTCGGTAAGTTCCACACTTCAATGTCCATAGGTTTGACATTCATTCATTAATCAGTCCTACGACTTTTTCCTGTCACATAATAGCTTCTTTCTCATCTGGCAATGTTAAGCACAATGGAAATGGTATTTTTTCTTTGGAAATTCAAGTAGTTGTTCAGTATATGCCACACTCGTAAGTCCAAAGATGTGACATTCAATCATTACCTAGTCCTACGACTTTTTTCCTGTCACATAATCGATTCCTACTCCTCTGTTAGTAATATACGTGTATGAAAAATTCCAAGTGCCGCTGTAGCTCCTCTTCATGTCGAGCTGTGGGTTCCCCTAAAACTGGCTGAAGAAGTCAGCTCAAAGATCGGAGGAAGGAACGGTATAGCGCCTTCTGGTGGAGGTAGCTTCACTTTTACCAGTTCTTTTTATTGCACTGTAGTTATTTTTGTGTACCTACATGACTACACTATTGTAAAACATTTGTGATCGTTATACCACTTTTTCACAGACACAGTCGCCCTGAAACTGTTTCCCACACAAAACAGGGTTTGAATCGTCCGAACAGATAGAAGTCCGACGGAATTAGCTCGGGACTGTAAGCGAGTTACGGTTCAGCTGCCCATCTCAGCTGACCAGTCTTCTGTACAGTCATGGAGACAACAGGCAGCTTTCTGTTGTTGCGATAAGCTTCACGTCTCTTACGAGTAACTACAGCGTCCTTTTACTCTTACATATACCTGGGTTTACAATTTGTAGGGATACCGAATACCTCAGTCGTAAGTAAAGCAGGTAGCATACGTCAGTTCATCGGCAAAATATTAGGGAAGTATAGTCACTCTAGAAAGGAGATAGTTAACAAAACACTTATGTGATCCATCCCAAAGCTGTGCTCAGGTGTGTGGGATTTGCATCAAATAAGATTAAAACGGGTACAAAACATATACAGAGAAGGGTAGCACGAATGTCCACAGTTTTGGTTGACCACTGGAAGAATGTCACGAAGGTGCTGCAGAAACCCAATTGGCGGACACTTAAAGTAAGACGCGAACTATCCCTAGAAAGCCTATTTACAAAAGGAGCCACCTATGACTATACTGCACCGCCCCCCTCCCCATCCCAAGCCATCAGCATATCGATCCCATAGGGATCAAAATGGCTCTGAGCACTATGGGACTTAACATCTATGGTCATCAGTCCCCTAGAACTTAGAACTACTTACACCTAACTAACCTAAGGACGTCACACAACACCCAGTCATCAGGATACAGAGAAAATCCCTGACCCCGCCGGGAATCGAACCCGGGAACCCGGGCGCGGGAAGCGAGAACGCTACCGCACGACCACGAGCTGCAGACCCATAGGGATCGTGAGGGCAAGATTAGACTAACAAACAAAGGACACACCACGAATTAATTATCCGAATGGGACGGAAAACAGTGGATGTGATGCGCATTTGCAGACAAACAAAAGATAACTATTTCAGAAAAATTGCATGATTTATTCAAGACAATGAGCTTCACATATTGAGCGAGTCAGTGAAGAGTTGGTCCACCTCTGTTCCTAATGCAAACATTTATTCTGTTTGGGATTGATAGACAGAGTTGTTGGATGTCTACCTGAGTGATGTCACGCCGAATTCTGTTCAATTGGGCGATAGATCGTCAGAATACCGAGCTAGATGGAAGGCCCTGCCCCTAATGCTCCAAACTTTCTCAACTGGGGAGAGATCCGCGACATTGTTGGCCAAGGCAGAGTTTGTCAAGCATGAAGACAAGCGCTAGAAACTCGCCAGCATTATTTTGCTGAAATGTTAGCCCACGATGACTTGTCATGAAGGGCAACAAAATGGGCGTAGATTATCAACGACGTACCGCTGTACTGTACGTGTGCCCCAGATGACAACCAAAGGGATCCTGCTATGAAATGAGTGGCACCCTGGACCATCACTCCTTGTCGTCAGGCCGTAGAGCAGGTGGCAGTCAGGTTGGTATCCCACCACTGTTCGGGCCGTGGTATCTCATTAACTGGAGAGACCTGTGTATTATTCCCACACAGAAGCCTTGATAATTGGCACAATGGGAAGTACACTGTGTCATGCATCTTCTTAATCAACAGTCTCGACAGGTGACGAGCAACATGAACGTGGCTAATTCTAAATGCTGCAAACACCATGATAAAATGTCTGAAGACAGTAGACCATATTGTTTCGGTTCATTATGTTGTCGCTGTCAACTCTCAATACATTGTTGTGAAAAGATGTTGCTGAGTGATTCCAGGATTTGTAGACGTATTGAATCTTTGCACGTTTCTTGAGCTTTGACGTCTGCGGTGGCTTTCGAGAGCTGAAGCCGATCTTAGGTATGTGTTAGATGCTAAAGGACCAACACTTCTATCTATAAACTTTCATTTCTTTAGTGGTCACTAATGCAGGCCTACAAAGGATTGTGCTCTACTTTTGGACCTACCTTTGCACACATCAGTAAGAAAATCTTTAAAACATAGGTACGAGGATCAATCTAAAAGCAAAGAACCTTTGGTTTTACAGATATTTTTATTCGAGATAATCAAAGAAAACTTATTTTACAACATATTTTGATATGTTAACTGTTTATCTACACAGTGCCCGTTAAATTATGAAACATTTGTCGTGGCGCTCCACAATGTTTCCTATACCCTTTGCATATTTAACTGTCGCCAGGTCGTTGAACCAACCACTAACGCGTTCTTTCCGCTCCTTGTCTTTTCTATAGAGCTTTCCGAATGAGTGGAACGCTCTTTTGATCTCAAAACTGTGTGGCCATAAAACTGCTCAGAATTTGTTTGGCTTTTTTGGTTTTGTTATGGATCACGAATGATGCCATTCATTGACTAGCTCTTCTTTTCTTGACTTATAGGCGAATCTCAGGTCTAATAACCAGTAAAAATTTGGTTCAAAAACTCCTCGCCTTCCTTATCGGATTGAGTGAGAAAAATCCGTGCAACTCCCACTAGTTGTTTCTTGTGTTCACCTGTCCATAGTCCAGGAACTCACATGGCACACACTTTATATCAAATAAATCATCACTAATATTTTGATAAAGAGCGTATGGAATGTCAAGTGAAGTTCGTGACTGGACTGAGGACTTTTTGGAAGGGAGGACACAGCATGTTATCGTCGATGAAGAGTTATCGTCAGATGTAGAAGTAACTACGGATGTGCCTCAGGGAAGTGTGTTGCGGCCGTTGGTGTTCATGTTCTATATTAATTGCCTTGCAGGCAATATTAATAGTAGCCTCGGACTTCTCGCAGGCGATGCATTTTTCTGTAATGAAGTACTGCCTGAAAGAAGCTGCAGAAATATTTAGTCAGATCTTGATAAGATTTGAAAGTGGTGCAAAGATTGGCAACTCGCTTTAAATGTTCAGAAACGTAAAACTGTGCAATTCACAAAACGAAAAAACATGGTATCCTATGACTACAATCAATATATCAATGAGTCACAGCTGGAATCGGTCAACTCATATAAATACCTTAGTGTAACACTTTGTAGGATACAGAATTGGGTGATAACCTAGGCTCAGCTGTGGATAAAGCAGGTGGTAGACTTCGGTTTACTGGTAGAATTTTAGATGAAGTGCAATAAGACTACAGAGGAGAGTGTTTACAAATCACTTGTGAGACCCATTCTAGGATATTCAAGTGTGTGGGACCCATAACAAATAGGACTAACAGGGATGTTGGACGTATATATAGAAGAGCAGTACGAATGGTCACAGGTTTGTATGTCCCGTGGTGCTGCAAAATACACTCCTGGAAATTGAAATAAGAACACCGTGAATTCATTGTCCCAGGAAGGGGAAACTTTATTGACACATTCATGGGGTCAGATACATCACATGATCACACTGACAGAACCACACGCACATAGACACAGGCAACAGAGCATGCACAATGTCGGCACTAGTACAGTGTATATCCACCTTTCGCAGCAATGCAGGCTGCTATTCTCCCATGGAGACGATCGTAGAGATGCTGGATGTAGTCCTGTGGAACGGCTTGCCATGCCATTTCCACCTGGCGCCTCAGCTGGACCAGCGTTCGTGCTGGACGTGCAGACCGCGTGAGACGACGCTTCATCCAGTCCCAAACATGCTCAATGGGGGACAGATCCGGAGATCTTGCTGGCCAGGGTAGTTGACTTACATCTTCTAGAGCACGTTGGGTGGCACGGGATACGTGCGGACGTGCATTGTCCTGTTGGAACAGCAAGTTCCCTTGCCGGTCTAGGAATGGTAGAACGATGGGTTCGATGACGGTTTGGATGTACCGTGCACTATTCAGTGTCCCCTCGACGATCACCAGAGGTGTACGGCCAGTGTAGGAGATCGCTCCCCACACCATGATGCCGGGTGTTGGCCATGTGTGCCTCGGTCGTATGCAGTCCTGATTGTGGCGCTCACCTGCACGGCGCCAAACACGCATACGACCATCATTGGCACCAAGGCAGAAGCGACTCTCGTCGCTGAAGACGGCACGTCTCCATTCGGCCCTCCATTCACGCCTGTCGCGACACCACTGGAGGCGGGCTGCACGATGTTGGGGCGTGAGCGGAAGACGGCCTAACGGTGTGCGGGACCGTAGCCCAGCTTCATGGAAACGGTTGCGAATGGTCCGCGCCGATACCCCAGGAGCAACAGTGTCCCTAATTTGCTGGGAAGTGGCGGTGCGGTCCCCTACGGCACTGCGTAGGACCCTACAGTCTTGGCGTGCATCCGTGCGTCGCTGCGGTCCGGTCCCAGGTCGACGGGCACGTGCACCTTCCGCCGACCACTGGCGGCAACATCGATGTACTGTGGAGACCTCACGCCCCACGTGTTGAGCAATTCGGCGGTACGTCCACCCGGCCTCCCGCATGCCCACTATACGCCCTCGCTCAAAGTCCGTCAACTGCACATACGGTTCACGTCCACGCTGTCGCGGCATGCTACCAGTGTTAAAGACTGCGATGGAGCTCCGAATGCCACGGCAAACTGGCTGACACTGACGGCGGCGGTGCACAAATGCTGCGCAGCTAGCGCCATTCGACGGCCAACACCGCGGTTCCTGGTGTGTCCGCTGTGCCGTGCGTGTGATCATTGCTTGTACAGCCCTCTCGCAGTGTCCGGAGCAAGTATGGTGGGTCTGACACACCGGTGTCAATGTGTTCTTTTTTCCATTTCCAGGAGTGTATGAACTGGAAGACTCTTGAAGATAGACGTAAACTATTCCGAGAAAGTCTAGAACCGGCTTTAAAAGACGATTCCAGGAAAGCACTACAACACCCTACAAATCGTTCGCTTAGGGATCTTGAGGACAAGATTAGAATAATTACAGCACGGACAGAGACATTCAAATAATCATTCTTCCAGTGCTCCGTACGTGAACGGAACGGGAAGAAACCCCAATAACTGGTACAATGGAACTTACCCCCTGCCATGCACTTCGCGGTGGTTTGCCGAGTATGGATGTAGACGTACATGTAGATCGTGAAATTTCAGGAAATCACAAGCTCAATCCATCAATAGTGAAACGTCTATCCTGCTGAATTTTTTTCTTACTCCTTGATTTGAGTTCGCCAGTAACGACTGAAGGTCAGCCTCATCGTTTCTCGTCATGAATATTCGTTCGTCCGCAATTAAACATGATGCACCACTTTGCATATAGTTCAGTAATCTGTAAATTTCGACAGGATGGACTTTTTCGCATTCAGAAGCCGTATTCCCAACCTCACTCACACTTGTCGGAACAGTGAATTCCGTCAGATATTTTAAAATTGCACAAATAAACAGTGAACGACCGTTTCTGCTCGCTGTTAGCGTCATACCCGTGCCAGCGATTAGGAGGATCTGAGACAAGGCGTTGGGACGGAGGAAGAATTGCGTGGGTCATGAGATCGAAATGTTATTTACTTTTTAAAATGTACAAAAGTTTTGATCCGCTGTGGCTATCTGATCGCCACGTGTCTTGTGTACTTATCTAATGAACAGATTTCTGGAAAGTACATGAATATTTGGCACTTTCTTTGAATTTGGCACAGGTAAAGAGGCCAACAGACTAGGTCAGTAGAAGCAAACTTCAAGACTGCACTTGAAAGTCGGGCGGATCTGGCGGGTTGCCGCGCGGGAGGTGATAAGTGACGGTAACTGACGGGGAACACTGCGTCACAGTGACCAGAACACGGCGAGAGTTGCCTCCCTGTAGCTTATAAAGACACCTCGAGTCGTTATCCGAAGGCAGTCCTTTATGCTGAACACTACAGACTTGCGTTTTGGGCATCAATACTTCTTCCCCCAGGTAAGGGTGAAGACGATGTTTTCATTTTGCTATCGCTCGGATGTTTTTTCCATATTGTGATCTGTTATACACTGAGGTGACAAAAGTCACGGTACAACGATATGCACATATACAAATGGCGATAGTATCGCGTACACAAGGTATAAAACGGCAGCGCGTTGGCGGAACTGTCATTTGCACTCAGGTGCCTCATGCCAAAAGGTTTCCAACTTGATTATGGCCGCACTTCGGGAACTGACAGACTTCGACCGCGGAATGATAGAGCTAGAAGCGTGGGACTGTCCATTTCTGAAATCGTTACAAAATTCAATAATCCGAGATCCACTGCGTTAAGAGTGTGCGGGGAACAACACATTTCAGGTTTTCATGCATTACCTGATGCTACTGATAACGCAGTGGCCGACGGATTTCACTTAAGTGCTAACAGACACGCAGTCTTGCGCTAAATAATCGCAGAAATCGATTTGGGGCGTACGATGAACGTCTCCCTTAGGACAGTGCGGCGAAATTTGGCGTTAATGGGCTATGGCAGCAGACGAACGACATCGCCTGCAGTGCTTCTCCTGTGGTCATGGTTTGGTTCAACGCATGGAAAGTCGGGTCCTAGTCAGATGAGTCCAGATTCCGCTTGGTAGGAGCTGACGGTGTGTTTACACGGAATGGACTGGATTCTCTGGTCCAACTGAACCGATCACTGACTGGAAATGGTTATGTTCGGCTACTTGGGGACCATTTGCGGCCATCATGGACTTCATGTTCCCAAACAATGATAGAATTTTTATGGATGACAACCACGTCACGGGCCAAAATTGATACCGACTGGTATGAGAACATTCTGGATAATTCGAGCCACCCAGAGCGCTCGACTTGAATCCCATTGAATATTTATAGGACCTAATCGAGAGGTCAGTTAGTGCACAAAATCCTGCACTGGCAACACTTTCGCGATAATGGGCTGCTATAGAGGCAGTATGACTCATTATTTCTACAGGCGACTTTCGATGACTTGTTGAGTCCATACCACGTCGGGTTGCTGCACTATACCACACAAAAGGAGGTCCAATACGATTTTAGGAGGTATCCAATGACCTTTGTCACTTCAGTGTAAATAGAATGTCTGTGTTTACACGGGGGGGGGGGGGGGGAGGGGAGGAGGGGGGGGGGTTTAGTCATGAAGTTGTAACTGTCATATCGAAAAAGTAAAGATGCGGTCGTGAAATTTTGTTGATGATGTCACTCTTTCTTTAAATACAGGGTGATTATATGATAATCTTATAATGTTTGACGCATGACCGAGAATGGTACGTGTAGGAATTTGAGCTAAGGTGCCCTGGTTCTGAAACAACCAAGTCGAAAGTTATTAATAAAAATTGGTGTAGTAGCTCTGACAGTGACAGTGCATTGCACTGGTAGTGTTGTTGCTATAATTGTAGGATAGGAAAGTTTTAGAGGCCGTAGTATGTGCCAAAACAGGAAAATAAAGTCAAGTAAAAATGAACTGTAAAATGCATGTCTTAAGAGCTAGGGGCACTTGTTCAGTAGAAGAGATGTGTTTCAAAGAAGTGCTCATTTTTAAGGTACGTATTTGAGAGGTCATGTTTTCCAGACATTTTAGCAACAACAGCAACATTACATATATTCCACTGTCAGAGGTACCAGAACGATTACCTCTTATAACTTCCGACTCGATCGTTTCCGGACTCGAGTCCTTTATGTCAAATTGATACATTTACTTTTCTCCATCATCCCTGAATGTCTGTATTATCATCACGGAATCACCCGATATACAGGGTGATCAGAAACAATCTGAAGGGCTTGTGAGGGTCTTACAGGGCAGGTTGTTAAAAAAAATTCGATAAGTTGCGCCGTTTCCGATTTATTTAGCATTGGAGTTACCGAATAAGGTCACCTCGCACGCAAATTCAAGCACCTTCCCAGATGGTGTGTCGCCAAACGTATTCTTCGTTTCGTTTCCTCAAACCGACAAACGCAGCTTTTGCTCACCTAGCTTATACTTATCACTTACGAAAAAAGCACATTTTGACTGGTAAAGAGCATTTCCATAAATAATAACTCGCGAGCCGACAGATCTCACACCGTATTTTAGTGTGTGCAAGTGTTTGAATAGGCCCGGGCTAACTTTAGTGCTAAATACCTCGGAAATGGCGCAACGTATCGAAATTTTTTTCTTAACGGTTATTTCTCAACACAACCCACCCTCCAACACTCTTGCAAGCTTTCTATACTGCTTCTGATCAATCTGTGTATTCACCCTTCAAAGCGATGTACTTTTTCCAACAAAGTATGAGCTGGTAGAGAATTTTCTTGCTGTTACAAGTCTGTGTTTTGGCTGTTCGGGAAACGTTGTACGTCCAAAAGCACCTAGTCGTTGTTATGAAAATGGTTTCTTCATGGAAGGAAAGAGGAAGAAGGGCTATGTCAGGAAAATACGAGGCACAAGGCAAAATTTGATAGCCAAAACAAACAGCGTGAGGGAGTCTGTCGTGTGCAGAATGAGCTGAGGCATTGTCGGGAAGCAGATAGGTTCCTTCGTTTAGCTTCCATGGCACTTCCTCTTGACTGCCATACGTAACCTAGTCAGGAAATTTCGGTAGTATGTCTCTGTGACTGACTGCCCCCTACGAGCATAATCTGTTAGCACCACACAGTAGCAGTCCCGAAAAACACTCAACACCTTGTCCGACGGAGGTTCGTATTCGCCTTTTTTGGCGGTCGTGAATCCTCCGGTTTCCACTGCTGCTTTGCTCCTTTGTCTCGAGTTCATAGAGATACACCCAGCACACGTCCGCAGTGATTAGCCGGCTAAACAAGTCATCTTGATTGGCCTCACAGAGCTGCACCATTTCCGTTGTTGCCTCGGTTCGGCAGGCTTGCCGGATGGGCGTCGGCAGTTGCGGCGACCGCCTTCGTGTCCAAAATGCCGTGCAACATGTTGATAACGGATCTGTGACTGATTTTCACTTCTTCCACTATCGCTTCGATTGTGATACGCCAGTTTTCTAGCACCACAGCCTTCACTTCGTGTGCGATTTCCCGTTCTTCATGGAGAGATGGCCTGCCATTTCGTTCTTCGTCAGTCAGACTTTTTGACCACACTCGAAGCGTCTGTGCCACTTAACCACTGTATCATATTATGGTACAACGTTTCTGTGTACTTTCGCTATATCCGCATAGGTTGTTATAGCTCTGTACCCTTCAGATGCAGAAAACTAATCACCGCGCGATACTCCACTTCATGAACGGGCTGAACCACTTTGTTTTGGATCCTCTACTGTTGAATGGGGATTTCAGTCAGGTTGACCAACTCTAACGTATTTCCCGGGCTCTCTCGTATTGTCGCAATATTTTTTTAATGCTCCCAGCTGCCTTATTAACCGCCTGTTTCTCCCATATATCGCCAGTGATCACTGACGTAAATTTAATCCCGCGAAGTTTCGTGACCGACAGATCTCGAAACGTTTTCGTATAATAAGCAATACTGTTTGGTTTCTGTTCGTGCTTCTGCTAAAAAAAAAGATGGTTTGGCTCAAGAGAATGCGAGGAGCGTGGAAAGAATGACATAGCCTGCGCGTCTAGATCTATCTTGAGGGGAGGAATTTCGCTTGTTTCACGGTCAGTACTGACAACGGATGCCTCCTATCAGTCAGCAGCTATGGTACAAAATACACACAATGACTCGCGAAAGAGGATTATAGAGACGTCCGTACACAAAGGTGACAAAAGTCTTGGGATAGCGATATGCACGAATACAGATGACGATAGTATTGCGTACACAGGGTATAAAAGGGGAGTGCATTAGTAGAGCTGTCATTTGTACTCAGTGATCACGTCAAAAGGCTTCCGACGTGATTATGACCGCACGACGGGAATTAACAGACTCTGAACGTGGAATGGTAGTTGGAGCTAGACGAATGGGACATTCCATTTCAGAAATTGTTAGGGAATTCAATACTCCGAGAGCCACTGTGTCAAGAGTGTGCCAAGAATACCAAATTTCAGGCATTACCTCTCACTACGGATTAACGCAGTGGCCGATGGCATTCGCTGATCGGCTGAGTGCCGCGGCATTTGTGTAGCGTTGTCAGTGCTAACACACAAGCAACACTGTGTAAAATAACCACATATCAGTGTGGATGTGCGGCGAACGTATCCTTTAGGACAGTGCGGCGAAATTTGGCGTTAATGGGCTATGACAGCAGGCGACCAACACAAGTGATTTTGCTAAAAGCATGACATCGCATGCAGCACCTCTCCTAGGCTCGTGACCATATCGGTAGGGCTCTAGATGACTGCTAACCATGGCCTGGTCAGATGCATCCCTATTTCTGTTGAAAGGGGTGATGATAGGGTCCAAGTGTGGTACAAACCCTACGAAGCCATTGATCCTGTTGTCTACAAGGCACTGTGCAAGTTCAAATGGCTCTAAGCACTATGGGGCTTTACATCTGTGGTCATCAGTCCCCCTAGACTTAGAACTAAGGAATTCACAGACATCCATGCCCGAGGCAGAATTCGAACCTACGACCGTAGCGGTCGCGCGGTTCCAGAGATGAGTGTTACATTTACGCGTTCTAAATATATATGTCATGCCTAGAACCGCTCGGCTAGAACGGCCGGCCTGTGCAAGTTATTTGTGCCTGTTTTTACACGGAATTGACTGGGTCCTCTGGTCCAATTGAAACGATCACTGACTGGAAATGGTTATGTTCGGCTACTTGCAGGCCGCTTGCAGCCAATCTTGGATCGCATGTCCCCAAACATTGATGGAAGTTTTATGGATAACAATGCACCTTGTCCCCAGGCCAAAATTGCTTACGATTGTTTTAAAGAACGTTCTGAACATTTCGAGCGAATGTTTTTTGCCATCAAAGTCACATTGCATGATTCCCATCAAACATTTATGTTACATAATTAAGATGTCAGTTCAAAATCCTGCACTGGCAACACTTCCGCAGTTATGGATGGCTGTAGAGACAGTATGGCTCAATATTTCTGTAGTGGACTTCCACTGACTTGTTGAGTCCATTCCACGCTCAGATTCGGCGCTACTCTAGGCAAGAGGAGGTCCGACACGGTATTAAGAGGTACCAAATTACTTTTGTCACTGTGTATTCCTCGACTGACTCACACTACACAACATTTCTTAGCGCTTTGAACGCTTATGAACAATAAGAGGACTGTTCAAAGATAAGTCAGCAGCTTAGAACTCATTAAGTCAGAGCTTATGATTGAAATCGGTTTTGATTATAATTGAAAGAATTTTTAAATTTGTACAGTAAGATAATACACTACATAATTCTGCAGGTTGTATAAATAAGTCTTTCAGGGCGCACGTAATATATATGTGCGAATTTGTTAAATTTTATTGTGATTATATTTGTGTATTATATGCGATGAACAATTGAATAGTTTCATTTAGATTACATTAGATTTACTTTTCATTCCATAGACCCAAAAATGAGAGGACTCTCATTGGTGTGGAGCATGTGAGAAGACTTGACATACATATTTAGAACGCTTAAATGTAACACTCATTTCTGAATTTACACCACAAATGAGTCTTATTACACACTCAATGCGCACTAAAGCATTTCTCTCTCTCGGTTTGCGGAGTTATGGTGCCCCAAATTAAGATATCATAACACGTAATACAATGAAATTATGCAAAATATTTTAGGTTTATTAAAATATTTATACCTCTGTTGTCGCCCATTTCAGGAAAATGCGACGTAGATGTGTGGCTGAAATTTATTGCGACCAAATCTCTCTTAAAATCGTGGTCAGATGTTGGTCATTTCCCTCTAAAAAAAAAATAAAAATTAAATAAAAAAACGATGATCAAACGTTGGTCCCTTAATTTCAAAGTATGCCAGACCTGCAGACATGTACCTGCACACAAACCAATAATTAATTACCGATAAGTCATTTTAATTTCTTGAATTAATTATTAAAACTTTGGCTAACCTCACGTACCTGTTATCTGCATTATAGTTTGGCGCACGAACAGCTGAAGCTTTTAAGGTATTGGCACAGGAATAATTTACGGCAGGCAGATTTTGCCTAGATCGAACGGTCAAAAAGCTTAGTTTCTGAGTACATTCCTCTTTTCAACACATTTTCAATGTGGCCTCTATGCTAGACACTAAAGACTTTGCAATAGGAGTATTGATTGATTTCTTCACACAACGTAACAGAAGCATGCATTTTGCATCAATTCACTACGTTGACATGCGACACATCTTCCGAAAGACGAAAACGAAAACCGTATTTCGCTGTCGTGTTCACTAAAAAAAAATACTTAAGGTCTGAAGCGGATATGCTAGCCCAGTTAAATATGGCGGCTGGGAAACAGCTAACCGAGTTTCTCATTCAGTCAACACAATCAATTCTCTTCGCTTAATTATTACAGGTATACTTCTTCGTGCTCAGTCTTAACATTTCCGCTTCTCCTTCACCAAACAGTAAGCCCATGTTAACCGAATGTTATGAAAATAAGATGTATCTTGACAATCCACTACCTTTCCAAAACCAATTGCGGAATTGGAAAACTGGCAACTAGAAGCGGATTTCCATAATCAAATTTGAAGTGTTAACATGACCACAAAGAAGCGGTATTGGGAAATCGGTTTACAAAATCTAGTTTTGGGAGTCCCATGTAAACGGGGTGATTGTTAGTTCGTCTGATAAAGGGCCGCCTTTTAAAAAAGGACAAATAAAGGTTTGTGGCTGAAATCTCGACAAAATTGGCGCCATATCATATTCATCACTGGGACTCATAACTGGTCACAGTCGATCGCCAGCAATAGTCCTCGTGATGTTCGAGATTCCATATCATAACGAATGGATGCTTATTCAGTAACAGTATTGTCCACGAATATTGAGGTCTTAGTGCAGAATACAGTTTAAAACAATGCGCACTACGTTTTGTACATTATGAGATTCATTCTGGATAAATTCCCCAATATTTCGTTGAATACATGCTTTCGAAATGGAGGTGAGTTGCCTTATTTAGTTTGTGAATAGAAAATTGTAGTGTATTTTGGATCCGATCATAAAAATTCGAAATTATTTTCCAACTTTCATTTCAAAGTACAACCCACTCCACACAATTAATTAAAGTTGGTAAGTACAATAGTACAAAGCATGAAACTACAAGGTGTGTACAATAAGTAATGCAATACATTTTTTTTCTGAACGCAGGTAGATTTTATTCTGGTTTCCAATACATCATATTATTCACCATTCTTTTGGCTACAAAACTCTATTTTTCATCATAATCTGCAATGTGATGGGCTTACGCCAACTTATTGGGAAGGACTGTATACTGTTCGACGTTGGAGTCAAGTGTCTTGCTGCATGCTGCATCAACAACCTCCCCATAATTAACGTACTGCTACCTGCAGAACGCATCCTTTCATTTCGTCAGACAGATGTGAGTTGGAGTGTGCGAGATCCCAGTTGTAGAGTGGATAAGGAAGAACAGTCCAATGAAGTTTTGTGAGCTCCTTTCAGGTTTGCAGTCTTGGGTAAGGCCTTGCATTCTCATGGAAAAGAAGTTTGTTTGCATTTTTATCATGATGAGCACGCTGAAGTCGTTTCTTCAATTTCCTGAGGATAGTAGAATACTCTTTAGAGGTGATCATTGCACCATAAGGGAGGACATCAAACAGAATAATCCCTTGAGAGTCACAGAAGGCGATCATGATTTTGGCTGCCAAGGAGGAGGCCTTGAACTCTTTCTTCACGGTAAAGGTAATGTGGTGGCATTTCATGGATTGCCATTTTGTTTCCAGTTTGAAGTGATGAACTCATGTCTCATTACCTGTGATGATGTTTTGACAAAAAATTGTCACAGCCAGCTTTGTAACATGCAAGGAATTCTTCACCGATGGTCCTTTGTTGCTCTTTATGGTCTTCTGTTAGGTGACAAGGAACCTAGCAGGCAGATACCTTTCAGCATCCCAGCTGGGCAGATGAGTGTTCCAATACTACCAACCGAGTTGTGCAACAATGTATGCAGAGATGACAGACACCTTTCCCAATGACTCACCGTGATTTTCTTGACTGTCGGGACTCTGCAGACATTCTGCAACCGCCTATGAATATATGCAATGCTCTATATTTACAACAAGAAATTCAATGGCATCTCTCTGCTTGGAATGCACCTTGATTACAGATGCCATTTTGAAGGCAGCCTTTTGGAACTTCATGAAGCTATAGTGGCTGATGTGGAAATATTCCACAACGTCTCATAACAAATTCTGCATTTTTCCAATTTAAATTGGGCGTGGAAAAAAAATAATAAATAAAAAAAGAGGTTAGTTACTTATTGAACACCCCTCGTACAATCGGCATTATCTGTTGAGAGATCATCTACATTGGCGTAAAAGTGAGACGTATTACATGGGAATTTTAGAGTTCACATTTGCACGAAGCAATTTACACTTAATTCATGGGAAGGCAATGGACGTGATGTTAATAGTCAACAGCTGAAGACCACATAGTGCTTTTGTCTCTGTATAGCCTTAGTATAGATGGGTTCCTGACACCTCACATTCAAATTTGCAGTTATCAGACTCACAAATGCAAACTCTTGTGTAGTCTCTGATATGCTGTGACTCAAGCACCTCGCAATCATCATCATTTCATGTTCATGTTTTGTTAACTAGTGACATGCTGCAGTGTTCAATACATGCTTGACTGTAACAGACCGTTCGTATATTGTGTCTACACTCATGCCATATGCTGCATCTAGTTGCAACATTTATGCATCATACATGGCACATCTTCAAATGGATCCTGTCATCCAGCTAAGGAATGATGTTTTAGACAGCTGCAGTAGTAAGCTCGTAGTGCTTCTTGAACAGCAAAAGCAAGTGACACTCAGCGCTGAGGGTGAGACACTTTCAAGGGTGCTCATATCTGCAGGCAAGTGGGGCCCACGGCCCTCCTGTAGCTCTCAGGGAATGGAAAAAGATATAGTACAGTCATCTGTTTTTTTACTTCAAGAAATGATTTAAAAGTTGATATTATGCAGGTTTTTAACAGGGGTGGAACTGGAACTGTTTCGTGGCTACCATACTTACAAGTCGCCATTCATCTTCCGAGATATTAAAAACGCTCCATACCCACCGGTCTGAACCCCCTGTCCCCTGCCTCTCCTACGAACCATTGTATGGGTGCCGTTGGGTACCTTCCAGCTAATACACAATTATTCCAAAAACAGGCCTGAGTATGGGGCCAGTAAGCATAACTTGGAAGGACACGTGTGAAACTAGGTGTCTATGAATTTCGAATTTGCCTGCACAAATATTGCCACATATCTGCTGTACTTTTACTTGTTAGACATGGTTGTCTGGACTAACTACAAGAGTTTCCCATGATGTAAACCAGAACTTTGATGTATTACAATCTGCCTGATGGTTATCAATCATAGACCCAACCAAAAACATGTTTCAGACGTTTCATGCTCAAGTTGGTGCAGATGCCAGATTGCAGTTCATCACTCGAATCCTAAGGTAACTTAATTCACTAAAAAAATTGGAATTTACAAAATATTTGTTCAACTACTTATCGATAATTCCTCAGCAGTCTAGAACCCTTACCAGATAAGATTAACAGATGTGTTACTGAAGATCCAAGATTAAGCTCCATGCTACACCATAGATTTGTCTAAATAAAAAAGGTCAAGTAGTCCTCAATCTGATCGGTTTGAACATGTCATTGATGTACTAGGTGTGGCCCTATTAGAGGTTGTGTGCCCTTACCTTATTCTGACTACTGGATTGACAATTATAGGGGAACCTAACAGATTATATGAATTCCAGACCAAATTGCACCCTGGTCACAGGTAAAATACTTGGAGAGGCTGGGAGCCAAAACTCCAGGTCTTTGGATTTGTAATTCAGAACTTACCAATTGAGCCATCAAGCAACGGAATATTCATCAAGCGAACACCAGAGCCTTACAGAGTTGCTCATATAACTCCATCAGAAAACACCACAAGAGAGGTGATGTGTATCACAGAGAGGTTTAATGTTCAGATTTTGAAAGTTTACATTCAATGAAGAGTTAATCAGTGCTTTATTTCCTTCTGTTTACTTCTAGCAAAATGATGATGATGGCAAAATCAGAAAAACCAGATCTCATACTTTGACTTCCCAACAGTTATTCTTTCCATGCACCATTCATGATTGGAATAGGAAAGGATAGGAGAAATGACAGTGGTACATAAAGTACTTCCAGTAACACTCAGTAACGTGACATTCAAAGTATGGATGTAGGTGTAGAATCAATGACTGCAAGTATTTGTGCCTTATAAATAATTTAGTTCAAAAATTATGTTGAAAGTGAAGGCTAATTGAGATAGTTTGGTAATTTCAGAGAGATGCTGGCTATCAGAATACAGTAGGCCTACTGTGCTGTTGTTAGAGAACTGGAGGAATGGGATCTTGTGGGACTCATGTAGCCTGACACGTGGGAAGTAAGATGATGGGAAGTTGAGGGCAAGGATGTTTATTAGACTTAATGTAACGTAGGGAATAACAGAGCAGACTCAAGTGACGGTATTGAGAAGATTCTGCAGATGGATAATGGAGAGCCTGCAGACATTAATTAAATAACAGCAGAGAAGAGGAGCTCCATCACGATATGTCACGCAAGTGGACTTCTGCAGGTGCACTATGATCACACTTGAGGGCCTTATCAAGGGGTATCCTTATCACTTAAGGGATATTACTGGCAATAATTCTTGGAAGAAGATGAAACATTGCAGAGAGCTCATGACAGAACAGATTTTGATATCAGATACGGGATTGTAAAACATATTCACAAGCAGATACTGGCTCAAATCACAATTTAGTAATGATGAAAATGGATTAAAAATTAAGAGAACCATCAGGAAGAATGACTGTGAAAGGAAGTGAGATATAAAAGTATAGACGAATGATGATGAGTGTTTGCAGTTGTGCAAGACTATGTATTGTAACAATGAGTAGTATAATATGTGAGGTAACACAAGAAATGATCAACAAAAGAAGAAAATACAAAACTGTTCAGAAAATACAAAACTATTCAGAAAGACAAAAGCATACATCAAAGTAAGTCACTTAGGAATGAAATTTGTAGAAATTACAGGAAGCTAAAGCAAAATGGCTGCAGGAAAAATTGAAGAAGTAGAAAAGAAAATTGTCACTAAAACGAGTAAGTAAGCATACAGAAAAATCTACATAACTTTCAGCGAAATTAAAAGAAAATGTGTCATATTACAAGTGCAAAAGAAATTCCACTGCTAAACACCAAGCAGAGAGTGGGAAAATGGTAAGGGAACATTATGGGCTTTTCCAAGGGGAAGGAACTACTTGCTGGCATAATAGAAGAAGAAATAGGAGTCAATACATATGACATGGGGGATGCAGTATTAGTCAGTGTGACAGAGTGTTGGAAGACTTGTTATCAAACAAACCATAAAAGATAGTGTTGTAACTCACAACATAAAAGAAAACATGACATGACACCTCCAGATCAAGAACATTTAATGGTCACACTGAACACAAGTTCACAATAGATACAATGTGTGGCATAGCCATGTAGCAAGACAAGAACAGTTTTAGCTGGGGTAGTGAATGGCATATAGAGTGTGAACAGACAGTGTGATCTCCAGGCACCAATTGTATAAGTAGACAGAGTGTTAGAAGTGACACTGAGAGGTGCCTGCATAGCTGTCGCAGGTGGTCATTCGGCAACAGTGTCTTCTCTTGATGGTCACACTTTGCCACAGTGGATGCAGAGTGACTGTCACATCATATGTGCCAATCATGCAATGATGGCCAACGTCAAAACTCGGCTGGTGGCTGGCATGTAAGTGGTAGCCTGGTGGGTTGCTACAGCCCTTCTTCCATGGGGAAGCAGTGAGCTGCTTCATGACAAACTGACATCCACTTAGCCAGACACCCAGGCAGCTCTCAAACTCAAGCCATTGCCATCGGGCAATCACTCTGGTGTTTCAAGATTCTGGTCAGCATGGACAGTAGCATATGGCTGGAAGGTCCCCACCTGGTAGCACAATCAGAATCTTGGTCACCACAATAGTATGTCCAGATCAGGTCCTGGCATGGAAGGAAGCAACAACAGTGGGGGCAGTGCCGGTGTGGATGGTACCACAACCTCCTTCGAACTTCTGGATTATCTAGGGTGGCCTAGAATCAGAGGGAGATGAGAGCATGGCCGGGAGTGGTGAACAGGGCTGAAAACCAAGAGGTCAGAAACAGTACAGGAGGAGGGGGGAAGACAGCATAGTGTATGGTGGAAGAGAAACAGAAAGTGGCATAATCCTGATGTAAGTTTGCTGTAGAGCCCAGAGGTGGCGGCATCTGGATCCCCTGCCACAGGCAGAGCTGATTTTGATGGCACACCCCTGTCCAGTCCTCTGTGGCCAGAATGAACATACGGCATCCCAACTGCTGCCATGTGAGCGGGTCCACTTGTCCTGACATCCGGATCCATAAGTCCACATGTGGTTACCTGACCAAAAGCATGCAAACCTTGCCACAGATGGGCTCACAGACTTTGATAGCTTGAGTTGGAGGAGGGTGTGGGGCTGACAACCATGGCGAGGTTCCACTGGACTCTTCTCCTCTATTTGTGTCAACCTGTAGGAACTTAAAAGAAAGTGTTAGTGTCTTATCCATTTGAACATTGGTCACATATTTCTTCTCTTGTGTTTTAAAAGTTTGTACAAATCTTTTGTATTCAACATTTGATTGGGGGTGGAAATACAGAGGCAGAAGGGGTTGAAAGATGATTCTGTGGCAGTGGGAGTGAAATTGTGGTCCATTGTCTGACACCACCATGAGGGAAAGTCCTTCAATAGTGAAAATTCTGCTGTGTGCTGCGGCTGTATTCTCCACACTTGTAGGCTGACAATTGACCACATATGGAAAATTGGAGTAGGCATTGAAGACAATAAGTCAGGTACCATCCTGAAAGGTGTCCATGAAACCAAAATGAATCTGCTCACACAAGCATGAGGACATCAGCTGGGAGGAGACATTTGGTGGAAAGCTACTTGCTATTGTCACAATGATGACAGTCGTAGACAAGATGTTTGACCTGCTGGACTATGCCTGGCCAGTACATAAGGTGCCTAACAAGCATTTTAGCTCATGAGATGCCCCAGTGACCTTAGTGTAAGAGCTGTTAAGAGTTTTTGATGCAGAGGTTCTGGCAGGATTACTTGGGGAGGCGACTGATGCATGGTTAGTAGGGTAACTCCATACATGAGGATTAACCAGTGACAGACGTGGGAGTAATTCCGCAATGGGTTGGAATCCTGATTGGGAATGAGGTCTGGTCAGCCCTGTAGTATGCACTGTCATACCTGTTGTAAGCTGGCGTGTCCTTGTGGTCTTGGCCGCAGCCACATGAGCCCCCATGATGGGAAAAGCATCCACCATATGTTGAGCCTCTATGTCCAACTGGAGGCATAAGATCTCATCTTGGTTGAACTCCGGGTCGGAGCACATCTGGAGACAGGGAAGGGCATCCACGGTGGTGAATGCAGAAGTAAATTTCATAATTGCATTTGCTGAGAGTATCCAGCACTGGAGTCAGTGGGCAGATTTCTTAGGTAGCTCTGCTGCAGGACTGAAGAGGGAGATCAGCAGCTTCAGATTATGTGAAACTTTGTTCCTTATAGACAAACAAGGAATTTCTTCCACATGAAGATGATTGAAAGGGCTTCTTTTTCAATTTGTGAATACCTCTTCTATGTGGCACTGAGCATCTTCAATGCAAATGTGACTGATTGTTCAGAGCCATCTGCATCTCTATGTGCCAGGATTGCCCCAGGCTGTCTTCAGGGATGTTTGTTGCCACCACTAGCTGTTGGCATGATTGACATGTGACAAGACATGGGACTGAAAGAAAGAAAGAAAGAAAGAAAAAACGAAAGGTCTTCTTCAGGATCTTGAATAACTGTTCACATATCTCTGACCAAAGAGAGAGGACACCTTTCTCTGCAGATTGCTGAATGGTTGCAAAATCAATGCCATGCCCGTGATTTCCCAAAGAGCACCAGAGCTCCTTTAAATTTGTGGGGCAAGGGAGTGTGTGATGATGGCTTCGACTAGGTTCTGTGTGATCTTAATACCTTCATGAGAGCACAGGCCATGCTGAAAACTAAGCGTTTGAAATGATATAAGCCATGTGGCATATTGACTACCAGGGCTTTCTGTGATTCCTTGTAAGTAAGGTCTGGAAAGCTCAACATTCAGAAAATAGTGGCTTTCCTTGAGTGCAGTGTAAAGCTTGCCTGGTTTTGGAATGGGATACATATCGATCACTGACTCGGAATTGACTGTAACCTTAAAGTCGCCACACAGGTGTGGTTTTTCCAGTGTTGCCCACTCTCTTGCAGACTTGGGTTCAATGACATTGAAGGCTGTCAATCTTGATCGCATCCTGCAGTGCGAGGGGCATGGATAATGCATAGAAGAAGCAAGAGCACACTGATTTCTTTAATATAATATGATATTGCAGTTCCTGTGTCGTTCACAAGTATGATGCAATGTTCCTTGAGATATGCATGCACGTCTAAAGGGACAGGCACTGTGGTGACTACAGCTATTATGAAATACATGAAATGTAGCCACAGTTGCAAATATGGACAATCATCAGTTGTGTAATGGAATAAAAATTTGTGCCTGAGTAGGACGTGAACCCAAATTTCCCAATTATCACAAGTGGGCACCTTAGTATTCGGCTATTCGAGCATGCTTCATGGCCAGAACATGTCCAAAGGAACACTGTGACATACTGCTGAACAGCACAGACACTGCAATATCATATATATCTACTCACACTGGGCAAGTGACTTTCAATTGAAGTGCCTGCCCTGTAAGGGAGTATACGTAATGGATGTGTTAGTGCAGGTTGTAGACACATGGTTGATGACACGTGGAAGTTTGGGACTGGCTGTACAGTGTCCTCAGATGGCCTAATAATAAGGTGACCACTCATGAGAAGTGAGAAATCACTTTCGAACACCGGTCTGACACGAATTTTCATTGTCATCAATCTATTATACAGGTTGTCCATATTCACAACTGTGAATACATTTTATGTATCTTGAATGCAATGTACACTATTCCAGGGACACTTGAGCTTTTGGTTTTAAACAAAAAATTGTGGGACGTTTTGGTGGTATTGGTATTAGTTGTGGTTTAGTGTATGATTTGAAGTAGTTACTTTCTCAGTATAGAGTGAATTCCAAGATCACTATTGTTAGTTCCTTAAATCGTTCTGCTGTAGTAATTGAATTTTGGTGATATAGACATTTAGTTTTTTCAGTAATTGTTAACATTTTACAATGAATGAGAAATGTGGGCTTTGTCGTAGTTTGTGAGTAATGAGTTACGGTGTGAGATTTGTTCAAAGTATTTTCTTTGGGGAATGCAGTGGGGAAGTTAGCAGGCATTCTAGTGAGATCCTCTCCTGGAAATGGAGAATTTGTTACAGAAATAAGTTAACGAAGTAATATGATCATAGGATCTGTGCCCTTCAGGTACAGTTACAAAACACAAAGGAGGAATTAGGTGTGATGAGTAGGGAGAATGGCACTGGGGAATGGGAACTGGCAGTCAGTAAGAAGGCAGATAGGAGGAGGAGATATTCAACAGTTGTATTTTGCATTTCACCAATAGATTTGACTAACTGTCAGACTTTAGTGGGGAGGAACCTCTTGTAGCTGTAGGTGTAGGGAACATGCAGCAGACCTTGGTAGTTAAGGACCCTAACACAGATGCAGTTTCAAATAGAAAGAAGAAGGTTCTGCTGTTACATAGTTCACATGGCAAATGTGTAGGCCAGCAGTTGCAGGAAGTGTTGGGGAGTGAGTACCAGGTCACAAACATTGTGAATCCTAGTGCAAGGTTGTCTGAGGTGACTGTTAACTTAGGGGAGTTATGTTGGAGTTTTACAAAAGAGGATCAGGTTGTGATTGTGGGTGGAGCTGGGAATACTCTTGATAGGGAGGGTGAGTAGGTGTGCAAATAGAATAGTTAACCCAAGGATAAAATTAAAACCATATGGTCAGTCCTGAAGGAAATGTGTGGTCAGCAGCATAAGGTTTAGGATATAAAGTCAGCACATAGTAAAAATGTTTCTGTTACCAATAAGTTGGATGTGTGAACAGTACTTTAAAACTACTTTCTGAACATAGCTGGGGAATTAATAAACAGTTAGTTTCCAGCGAATTACATAAATCTCTTGGAAAATACCTTCCCAAGACTGTTACCTGAAATACTCTTCTGTGATACTGACAAGGGAGAGACTGAATCAAGAATTAAATCACTGAATACTAAGGACTCTCGTGGATGTGATGGAGTATCTAGCAGAATACTTTTAGACAATTTTAGAAATATTTCTGTGCCATCATTGTTTGGTAAAATTATTGAAAAGTCTGTGTATGTAAGAAAAATTGATACATCTACATCTACATACATACTCCGCAATCCACCATACAGTGCGTGGTGGAGGGTACCCCATACCACAACTAGCATCTTCTCTCCTTGTTCCACTCCCAAAGAGAACGAGGGGAAAATGACTGCCTACATGCCTCTGTACGAGCCCTGATCTCTCTTATCTTATCTTTGTGGTCTTTCTGCGAAATGTAAGTTGGTGGCAGTAAAATTGTACCGCAGTCAGCCTCAAATGCTGGTTCTGTTAATTTCCTTAGTTGCGATTCACAAAAAGAACACCTCCTTTCCTCTAGGGACTTCCACCCGAGTTCCTGAAGCATTTCCGTAACACTCGCGTGATGATCAAACCTACCAATAACAAATCTAGCAGCCTGCCTCTGAATTGCTTTTATGTCCTCCCTCAATCTGACCTGATAGGGATCCCAAACGCTCGAGCAGTACTCATTTCACATAATTTGCTGTCAAATGTGGTTTGGTTTTAGTAGAGGTTTAACAACTGAAAATGCTATATTCTCTTTTCTCTGTAAGGTTCTGTGTGGCTTAAACAAAAGGTTTCAAATGGTACTCATCTTTCTTGGTTTAATTAAGGTGTTTGATTGTGTTAATCACAAAATATTGCTCCAGAAGTTGAACTGATATGTAATATGTGGAGCAGCTCACAACTGGTTCAACTCTTACTGTAAGCGAAAGGTCATTCCCCACAGTACTGAGAATGGCTATGATGTGGAGTCTGAGTGGGCCACGGTTAAATGGAAGGTGCCGCAGGGGTCAGTGCTGGGGCCACTCCCGTTCTCTGTTTGCTGGTGACACTAGCTTACTACAAATATGTTGTGTGCAATGTTGCACTGTTTTAAATAGTGCAGTTCAAGACAAAAGTTCACAGCTTGTAGAAAATTAACTAACACTAAACACAGTAAGACTCAATTTTTTATAGTTTTTTACATGCAATTCAACAAAATCTGACATTTTGATTAATCAGAATGTGTATACGATTAGTGAAACTTAACAGTTCAAATTTGTAGGTGTTTAGGTAAAAATTAAACTGTTGTGGTAATCCAATGTTCAGGATACTGTTCAAAGACATAATTCTGCCATTTTTACTATTAGAACAGTATCTGAAGAAAGTGATAGCTTGACTTGAAAACTAGTCTTCTTTGCTTATTTTCATTCACTTATGATGTATGGTATTCCATTTTGCGGCTTTCACTCAGTTAAAAAGTTGCAGAAATTCAATCTGCATTTGGGTCACTGTTCCTTGACTCTTGTGCAGGAAGGCTTGCAATATTCTGCTGCATCCATTTGCAATAAGCTACCAGAAGAATTCAAAAATCTTAGCTGCAATCCACAAACTTTCGAATCTAAGCAGAAGAATTTCCTCATGAGTCACTCCATCTATCCTGTCGAAGAATTCCTTAAAAAATTAAGCTGATTTCTGTGTTACAATGCAGATTGCATTTATATAAACTTATAGCTTGTTGTCATTTTAGGATTCAAAAACATTTTATTTGATCTGTTATTACTTTTATGATGTAATTTCAAGTTCTGACACATTCTGTGACCATGTACATTTGCTCCACAATTTGGTCCTGGGGAACTAGATGCATAAAATAAGATAAAATTCTTTTGCTTAGCACGGACCCCCAGGGAAAATGTCAGGATACTTCTTACTGAAATTTTCCAATATCTGAAATAGTATTTGTTCTGAGACCAAGTGACCTGAGTCTTTGATGACAAATCCGAAAGCTGGAAAGGCATTAAGGCCAAATAGAGTCACTGTATTCTTACTGTAAACCGAAAGGAAGGCAAAGGGTCATGAAACATTTTTGTACATCTCCATATTTGTAAGTTGTCCTTTGAGTAGAATGTTTTGTTTGTTGCATGCTATTGACCACCAACCTGCAGGTAGGAGGTGTGGTGCTCCCAGCTGGAGATATGTTTGAGTATTTAATAGGGATGCAGAGACTCCAGTTTCAACCCGTAGCTGAATGTGTTTATTGCACAAAGTGAGCGTGATGAACAGTTTCTGAGATGACGTCACACTGACATGAGATTCCACTGGACTCTTCTCCCGTATCGATGTTGACCTGTAGGAAAAAAAGAAAAATAAAAAAAAAGGAGTGTTAGTTCCTTATCTGTAGGAGCATTGGCCACATATTTCTTCACTTGTGTTTTAAAAGTTTCTGTAAGCATTTTGGCCTCACCATTGGTTGGGGATGGAAAGGCAGAGACAGAAGGGGTTGAATGCTGTTTCTGTGGCACAACTCACTGAAAATCTGGGAGTGAAATTGTGGTTCATGGTTAGTGTTCATTAGTTCCTGTTGAAGCTAGTGTTTTTTGTCCACATCACAAGAGACAGATATGAGATATCCTCCTTCCTTCCAGCATATCTCGCACCATACCCCCCTCCCAACCCCACATCCCCCCCCCCCCCCCCCCCCTGTCGGAGCAGTATTCTCTGATATGCTTTCCATTTTAAAATTTCCTCTAAAGAATATCCTCAAACTGTAGAGATTTCTGATGCATCTTCTTATCTTGATTTGCCCACGTAATTGTGACCCTAATCATCACTACTGCGCATGAATCCTTTTTTGCTGGAATCACAAAATGGCATTTCCCACTGAGTCCCAGCAGTCCTGCTGCCCATGCTTGGTATGTTTGCTTAGGCAGCTTATGACACCGATAAAATTTCACATGGAATGCAAGATAGAGCAGGGTCAATGAAAGTAGATAATTAATAAACCCCACATTTTGTTAAAGGGCAGGTGTGCTGATTTGTCATAAGGCAGGAGTGGTGATGGATTCGTAGATGACTTCTGGGAGACAAAGCAGACAACAAGGTTTCCTGATATTGCCATCCCTCTAACTACTGCTGAGAAATTGCTGTAGCATGACATCAGTTGACACACCAGGAAAGGTAGTCTGTTGCACAGGATCTGAAGAAGTATATTTAATGATTTCACTGAACACTACTTCACAGTGGATTCTTGCCATATGGCAAGAAAAGTACAGTTTTATCTAGCTAGTGAATGGCAGAATGAGTGTGAGCAGATTGAGAACGATCGTTGGGTGGTGATCACATACATAGAAGGCATGGTGCAGGTAGCACTGGGAAGTGCTCCCGCAACCATCGTGCATGGTCACTCAGATGTAGTGTCTATGCTGGCAGCTGTACTTCACAGTAATGGATGCAGAGTGACTCTCACATCATATGTGCCAATCGTGATGATGACTAGCATCTAGGTGGTAGGCCATTAGGTTACCACAGATAGATAGCATTCTTTTGGAATTTCTAAAATCATGGGGAGGGGGCGGGGGGCAGAGATGTACCATTGGACTTTTGGAGGAATATCATTCACCTTTGGAGGAATATCTTCCACACAATCTGAAAGATAGCAAGAGCAGATAAATGCTAGAACTATTGCACAACCAGATTAACAGCTCTTGCATCCAAGCTGCCTGAAAAGAATAATGTACAAAAGAATGGGAAAGATCTGTTACCTGACAATTAGTAACCATAGGAAAGGCAGTGAGGCAGTTTTGAAGCTGCATGTGGTAATGGAGTCAATACTTGAGAAAAATTGACACACTAAAATGAACACACTTCATAGGATTTGTTGACTTAGAAGAACTACTGAATGATGCATGGTGCAAGATATTCAAATTTCTAGAAAAATGGGTTAAGTTAGAGGGAAAGCTGGGCAATACACACTTTTAATAAGACCGAGGTGGAGCTTGAAGAATGGAAGACCACAAGTGAAGTGGCCATACTAAAATATGCTTAAGGCAGGAATGCAGTCTTACTTCTCTACTGTTGAACGTGTATATCAAAGAAGCAGTGACATAAACAAAAGAAAGGTGCAAGACTGGGATTAAAATTTAGGGTGAAAGGTGATAAATTATAAGATTGTCTCATGAAATTACTATCCTTACTGAAAGTGAAAATGGAATGAGAAGTCTACTAAGCACAGACTATGGATTGCAGTTAAAGTAAAGAAAGACAGAGGTAATGAGAAGCAGCAGAAATCAGATTAACATCAAAAGCAATGGCCTTCTGCTACCTCAGAAACAAAATAAGGCACACAAGGAAGGTATAAGACACAGACTATAATAGAGAACATTCCTAGAGAACATTCCTCATTAAAAGCAGTCTGTTAGTATGAATCATAGGCCTCAATTTGAGGAATAAATTTCTGGGAATGTGTGTCTGGAGCACAGCACTAAACTGATTCATGGACTGTGGAAAACTAAAAAGAGGAGATTCAGAGCATTTAAGATATGGTATTACAGAAGGATGCTAAATATTAAGTGGACTGGTTAGATAAGAAATGGAATTGTTGGGAAATCCTGACTAGAGGAAGGGACAGGGTGAGAAGACACATGTTAAGATGTCAGGAAATAACTTTCACAGTACTTGAGAGAGATGTGGGTAAAAACTGCATGGAAACTGGAGACTGGACTATGTCCAACAAATAATTGAGATTATGAAGATTTTGGGACAGGAGAGGAAGTCATAGAGGGCTGCAATAGATCCCCCCCTCCCCCTCCCCCTCGTGTGCTCTTAAAAAAAAAATGCACTGTGTATTCATGAAATAGACTTGGGTCTCATTACTCTAATATACACTCCTGGAAATGGAAAAAAGAACACATTGACACTGGTGTGTCAGACCCACCATACTTGCTCCGAACACTGCGAGAGGGTTGTACAAGCAATGATCACACGCACGGCACAGCGGACACACCAGGAACCGCGCTGTTGGCCGTCGAATGGCGCTAGCTGCGCAGCATTTGTGCACCGCCGCCGTCAGTGTCAGCCAGTTTGCCGTGGCATACGGAGCTCCATCGCAGTCTGTAACACTGGTAGCATGCCGCGACAGCGTGGACGTGAACCGTATGTGCAGTTGACGGACTTTGAGCGAGGGCGTATAGCGGGCATGCGGGAGGCCGGGTGGACGTACCGCCGAATTGCTCAACACGTGGGGCGTGAGGTCTCCACAGTACATCGATGTTGTCGCCAGTGGTTGGCGGAAGGTGCATGTGCCCGTCGACCTCGGACCGGACCGCAGCGACGCACGGATGCACCCCAAGACCGTAGGATCCTACGCAGTGCCGTAGGGGACCGCACCGTCACTTCCCAGCAAATTAGGGACACTGTTGCTCCTGGGGTATCGGCGAAGACCATTCGCAACCGTCTCCATGAAGCTGGGCTACGGTCCCGCACACCGTTAGGCCGTCTTCCGCTCACACCCCAACATCGTGCAGCCCGCCTCCAGTGGTGTCGCGACAGGCGTGAATGGAGGGACGAATGGAGACGTGTCATCTTCAGCGATGAGAGTCGCTTCTGGCTTGGTGCCAATGATGGTCGTATGCGTGTTTGGCGCCGTGCAGGTGAGCGCCACAATCAGGACTGCATGCGACCGAGGCACACAGGGCCAACATCTGGCATCATGGTGTGGGGAGCGATCTCCTACACTGGCCGTACACCTCTGGTGATCGTCGAGGGGACACGGTACATCCAAACGGTACATCCAAACCATCATCGAACCCATCGTTCTACCATTCCTAGACTGGCAAGGGAACTTGCTGTTCCATCAGGACATAGCACGTCCGCACGTATCCCGTGCCACCCAACGTGCTCTAGAAGGTGTAAGTCAACTACCCTGGCTAGCAAGATCTCCGGATCTGTCCCCCATTGAGCATGTTTGGGACTGGATGAAGCGTCGTCTCACGCGGTCTGCACGTCCAGTACGAACGCTGGTCCAACTGAGGCGCCAGGTGGAAATGGCATGGCAAGCCTTTCCACAGGACTACATCCAGCATCTCTACGATCGTCTCCATGGGAGAATAGCAGCCTGCATTGCTGCGAAAGGTGGATATACACTGTACTAGTGCCGACATTGTGCATGCTCTTTTGCCTGTGTCTCTGTGCCTGTGGTTCTGTCAATGTGATCATGTGATGTATCTGACCCCAGGAATGTGTCAATAAAGTTTCCCCTTCCTGGGACAATGAATTCACGGTGTTCTTATTTCAATTTCCAGGAGTGTACATGTACAGCTACATAGATATCCCACAATTGAACCTATGGCACATGGCAGAGGGTACCCCATATTACTAATAGTCATTTCTTTTCCTGTTCCACTTGCAAATGGAATGAGGGGAAAATGACTATCCATATGCCTCTGTATGAGCCCTAATTTCTTACATCTTATCGTTGTTGTTCTCACTCATAATGTATGTTGGAGGCAACAGAATTGTTCTGCTGTCAGCTTCAAATACTGGTTCTCCCATATTTTCTCAATAGTGTTCCTCAAAAAGGGTGTTGCCTTACCTCCAGGGATTCCCATCTGAATTCCTGAAGTATCTCTGTAACACTTGCATGTTGTTTGAATCTACCAGTAACAAGTCTAGAAGCCCAGCTCAGAAATGCTTCGATATTTTCCTTAAATCCGATCTGGTATAGATCCCAAAAACTCAAACAGTACTCGAGAACAGGTTGCATTAGCATCCTATTTGTGGTCTCCTTTGTATGTGGCTTGGAACTTAAATAGTGGCAAGTATTTATTCACAACCAATATTTAAAGAGTTAAATGTTTGCACCTGTTACTGTCTTTCAAAGTAGTCATAAGCATTGTGTAGAAACCGTTGCCAGCGATGTGGAAGGCATAGTATACGAGTAGCAGAGCCTGTTCTGTTGATGGTGTGAATGGAGTGGTGTACTGTCTGTCGAATCTCTGGAACAGTACTGAAGCAGATGCCATGATGTGGTTCCTTTATCTTCGGACTCAAATCAAAGTAACAAGAACTTAAGTCTGGGGAGTATGGTGGATGGTACAGTACTTCTCAGTCCGATCGGCTGAACAGAGCAGCCACAGCTTGCGCTGCATGTGCTCATGTTTTTTCATGCAAAATGATGGGTGGGTTGAGCAGAAAGTGGTGCCACTTTGTTCGCAAAGATGGTCACAGGTGATGCCCCAAAAACGAACAGTAATACTGTGCATTGATGGTCTGCCATGGAGGAACATAATGCATTAGGATAACACCATCAACAGAACAGGCTCTGCTAACAGTATACTATACCTTCCACGTCACTGGCAATGGGTTGTACACAATGCTGGTGACTACTTTGAAGGACAGTAACGGTGCAAACATGTAACTCTTTCGTATTGGGTGTGAATAAATAGTTGCCGCTATTTAAGTTCCAACCCTTGTAGATGAGCCACATTTCCCTAGAATTCTCTCCGTAAATCAAAGTCGACCATTCACCTTTCCTACCACAATCCTTACGTGTTTGTTCCATTTTATATTGGTTTGCAACATTATGCCCAGATATTTAAATGATGTGGCTGCATCAAACAGGACACTACTAATGCTGCATCTGAACATTGTCAGTTTGTTTTTCCTACTCATCTGTGTTGTCTTACATTTTTCTACATTTAGGGCTAGCTGCCATTCATCACACCAACTAGAAATTTTGTATAATTCATCTTGTATCCTCCTACAGTCATTAAACTTCGACACTTTACTATACACCACAGCATTATCAACAAACAACTGCAGATTGGTGCCCACCCAGTCTGCCAAATTATTTATGTATATAGAGAACAACATTGGTCCTATCACACTTCCCTGGGGCAGTCCTGATGATACACTTGTCTTATGATGAACACTCACCGTTTAGAACAGCAAACTGGGTTTTGAGTGGCTTGCATCTTCTTTAACAGCCTTCATGGGACACTGTGTGAAATACTTTCCGGAAATACAGAAACATGGACTCTGCCTGTTGGCCTTCATCAGTAGTTCACAGAATATCATGAGGGAAAGGGCAAGCAGAGTTTCTCGAGAGTGATGCTTCCTAAAACCATGCTGATTTGTGGATGTATACTTCTTGGTCCCATTATGTTCAAACTGAGAATATGTTCAAGAGTTTTGCAGAAAACCATTAGGAATATCGGTCTGTAATTTTGTGAGTCTGTTCTTTTGCTCTAATGAAAGAAGTTGTCTTGAAGTGTGATAGTAAAGAGTGGTGGAGTATTAGACACTTCAGCAGTGACAGTGTCAAAGGTGATAAAAGACATGATGACTTCTATGGGTACATTGTCAGCAATAGCTGATGAAAATTTGTCCTGAGAACACCTAGTAAATATACAAACTGGGCAAAATTGACACTACATTGAACAATGGCAGTTAGAATATAATAATTTTATTTCTTCCTGGATTTGTTTTACCTGACAAGATGAAGGTTCCCAGTGTATCTCATGCTGAATCTAATCAGGATTTGGCACCCTGCAACTAATCAGGCATTTGGCATCCTTAGAGGTTATATTTACAATTAAAATTGTAGTGTGCATGTACACAAGTTACACAAACAACAACAACAACAACAACAACAATAATAATAATAATATTTATAGTTATAGTAAGTAACTTAAGTATTAGAATAATATCATTCATATAAACATTATGTTAAGTACATTCCCTGTAGTAAAATATTACTGTGGATTGAGAAGCAGTTTTTAGTGTATCTGCACAGGGTGGGTGAAAAAAGGTACACCCAACTTTTTGGACACATTCCTCACAGACAGGGAGAGGAAATGTATTACATGAACATGCCTTATTCCCAAATTATTACTCATTTTCTACAATCTGTTATAGCTCCTTAGAAACTCTTTTGTAGAGGAAATGTTAAAAATGCTCTCTTGGGTATGGTTAGTTAAATTGTAATTGGAGACAGACTTCACACCTGTGTTGTGCAGTAACGCAGGGGTACATCAGTGCTTCCAGGATTCAATTTGATAGGGAATATCTGTGCAATCAAAGGACTCTTGAACATTTCAGGTGTGAGTTTCATATGGTATGCATGTTCTTTCTGTTCTATGTGTTTCCTGTGATTAATCTGCAATTAAGAACTGTGGCATATGAGTCCTGATGTATAAATAAAGTGTTCAAGACACATGCTAATACTGATTCCACAGAATAGTAAAAAAGCCCTAGTAGAGTCTGGAGTTGTGCAGCAGAGACTGTGGTAGGGTGAAGATTTGTATCAGTCCAGGAAGTTTTATGAAAATTCAGTTTCCAGCACACAATCTGTGAAAAAGCAGTATCAGGGATTGAACCTATGTGCACATGTCCAGGTTTTAATTTGTAGATGGTTTATACTCAAGTAACTGTGCATGAAGCTTTCAGTTTGTTGATATATTTCATGGTGTTTGCAAATTTTTATGACAGTTAGTTTCAACATACACAGAACTGGCAAATCCTCTGTGGTGAATCTGTGGTAGAGAATTCCACTAGCAAAATATATTTTCAAGGGCTTTTACTTTATGAATATATTTCAGAGGTAGGATTGATTTTAAAGTCCTACCAACACTGGTGTCTACATCTACAGCTACATTGTACCCTATAAGCTAACAAGTGGTGTATGCCAGAGGGTACTTCTAGTACCACCAATTGATCTCCACCTTCCCTGTTCCAGTTACAAATGGTGCATGGGAAGAATGATTGTCAATAAGGCTCTGTATTAGCTCTGATTTCTCGAATTTTCTCGTCATGATCATTTCATCAGATGTATATGAGAGAAAGTAATATATTGTCCAAAGTGCTCACACAAAATTTCAATAGTAAACCTTTCTGTGACACACAACACCTCTCTTGTAGTGTCTGCTACTGGAGTTTGTTAAGCATCTCTGTAACAGTCTTGCACTGACTAAATGATCCCATGACAAAACGTGCTGCTCTTCATTGGAACTTGTCTATCAGTCGTACTTGGTAATGCTCTCAGATTGATGAACAGTACTCAAGAATTGGTTGCCTTAAAAGCCACTTCCTTCATGGATGACTTACATTTCCTTAAGATTCTTCCTATCAGACTCAGCCTGGCATCTGTTTATCCTACTGTTTTATATAGTCACTCCACTTAAGTTCGCTCCTGGTAGTTACTCCTAGATATTTTATGGTAGATAGTGTCTCCAGAAATTTGTCATCAATAGTGTAGTCGTACAGTAGTGGATTTCTTTTCCTGTGTATGTGCAAGACATTACATTTATTTACATTCAGGGTCAACGGCCAGAGCCTGCAAGACTCATCATACATGTGCGGTTCACTGTGTCCTTCCTACTTTCTTATAAACAACTGAATTATCTGTAAACAGTCTTAAAGAGCTTCCAGTGCTTTCTAATATGTCATTTATGTACTTTGTAGACAGTAACAGTCTTATCGTACTCCCTTGGTGTGCTCAAGAAATTATCTTTAAATCTGACAATTTTGTTCCATTAAGAACAACATGTTGAGTTCTTTCCTAATGGAAGGTAATTTGATGGTGCTGATTTCTGTCTAGGATAAAATCATTTGAGATGAAGTAATATTTCATAAAATTACAAAGAGGCAAAATGATTGGTTGTTGTTGTTATTGTGGTTGTTGTGGTCTTCAGTCCAAGCTACCCTATCCTGCACAAGCTTCTTCATCTCCAAGTAACTACTGCAACCTATGTTATGCTGAATCTGCTTAGTGTATTCATCTCTTGGTCTCCCTCTATGATTTTTACCCTACACACAGCCCTACAGTACTAAATTGGTGATCCCTCAGAACATGCCCTACCAACGGATTCCTTCTACTAGTCAATTTGTGCCACACATTTCTCTTCTGTCCAGTTCTATTCCGTACCTCCTCATTAGTTACATGATCTACCTATCTAATCTTCAGCATTCTTCTATAGCATCGAAAGCTTCTATTCTCTTCTTGTCTAAACTAGTTATTGTACATGTTTCACTTCCATACGTAGCTACACTCAATACAAATAATTTCAGAAAAGACTTTCTGTCACTTAAATCTATGCTCAATATTAACAAATTTCCCTTCTTCAGAAACGCTTTCCTAGTCATTCCCAGTCTGCATTTTATATCCTCTCTACTTCAACCGTCATTGGTTATTTTGCTCCCCAAGTAGCAAAACACATCTACTGCTTTAAGTGTCTCATTTCCTAATCTAATTCCCTCAGCATCACCTGATCTAATTTGACTACATTCCATTATCCTCATTTTGATTTTGTCGATGTTCATCTTATATCATCCTTTCACACACTGTCAATTCCGTTCGACTGCTCTTCCAGGTTCTTTGCTGTCTCTGACAGAATTACAATGTCATCGGCAAACCTCTAAGTTTTTATTTCTTCTCCATGCATTGTTTCCTTTACTGCTTGCTCAATATACAGATTGAATAACAACGGGTGTAGGCTACAACCCTGTCTCACTTCATTCCCAACCACTGCTTCCCTTTCATTCCCCTCGACTCTTTTAACTGCCATCTGGTTTCTGTACAAATTGTAAACAGCCTTTCACTCCCTGTATTTTACCCCTGCCACCTACAGAATTTGAAAGAGAATATTCCAGTCAACATTGTCAAAACCCTTTAAGTCTACAAATACTAGAAACTTTGGTTTGCCTTTCCTTAATCTATCTTCTAAGATAAGTCGTATGGTCAGTATTGCCTCACGTGTTCCAACATTTCTACAGAATCCAAACCAATCCTCCCCAAGATCAGCATCTACCAGTTTTTCCATTCATATGTAAAGAACGTGTGTTAGTATTTTGCAGCCATTACTTATTAAACAGATAGTTCGGTAATTTTCACACCTTTCAACACCTGCTTTCTTTGGGATTGGAATTATTATATTCTTCTTGAAGTCAGAGGTACTTTGCCTGTCTCATACATCTTGCTTACCAGGTAGTAGAGTTTTGTCAGGGCTGGCTCTCCCAAGGCTATCAGTAGTTCTAGTGTAATGTTGTCTACTTCTGGGGCCTTATTTCAACTTATGTCTTTCAGTGCTCTGTCAAATTCTTCATGCAGTATCATATCTCCCACTTCATCTTCATCTACATCCCCTTCCATTTCCATACTATCGCCCTCATGTACTTCACCCTTGTAGATATCCTCTATATACTCGTTACACCTTTCTGCTTTTCCTTCTTTGCTTAGAACTGGATTTCCATCTGAGCTCTTGATATTCATACAAGTGGTTCTCTTTTCTCCAAAGGTCTCTTCAATTTTCCTGTAGGCAGTATCTACCTTATTCCTAGTGAGATAGGCCTCTACATCCTTACAACTGTCCTCTGGCCATCCCTGCTTAGCCATTTTGCACTTTGTCTCATTTCATTTTTGAGATGTTTGTATTCTTTTTTGCCTGCTTCATTTACTGTATTCTTATATTTTCTCCTTTCATCAATTAAGTTGAATATCTCTTCCGTTACCAAGGATTTCTACCAGCCCTCACCTTTCTACCTTTTTGATCCTCTGCTGCCTTTACTACTTCATCTTTCAAAGCTACCCATTCTCCTTCTACTGTATTTCTTTCCCCTGTTCTTGTCAATTGTTCCCTAATGCTCTCTCTGAAACTCTCTACAACCTCTAGTACTTTCAGTTTATCCAGATCCCATCTCCAAAAATTCCCACTTTTTCACAGTTTCTTCATTTTTAATCTACAGTTCATAACCAATAGATTGTGGTCAGAGTCTACATCTGCCCCTGGAAATGTCTTATAATATTTGTTACAATTTAAAACCTGGTTCCTACATATCTGTCTTATCATTATATAATCTTTTTGACACCTTTCGGTATCTCCAGGCTTCTTCCGTGTATACAACCTTCTCTCATGATTTTTAAACCAAGTATTAGCTATGATTAAGTTATGCTCTGTACAAAATTCTACCAGGCATCTTCCTCTTTCATTCCTTACCCACTTTCCATACTCACCAACAACTTTTCCTTCTCTTCCTTTTCCTACTATTGAATTCCAGTCCCCATGTCTATTAAATTTTCATACCCCTTCAGTGTCTGAATAATTTCTTTTATCTCTTCATTGTCTGTGAAGCTAGTTGGCATAAAAACTTGTACTACTGTGGTGGGTGTGAGCTTCGTGTCTATCTTGGCTACAATAATGCGTTCACTATGCTGTTTGAGTAGCTTACTCACACTCCTATTTTTTTATTCATTACTAAACCTACTCCAGCATTACCCCTATTTGATTTTGTATTTCTAACCCTGTATTCACCTTACCAGAAGTCCTGTTCCACCTGCCACTGAACTCCACTAATTCCCACTATATGTAAATTTTCTAGCCTATCTACCCAATTAAGGGATCTGACATTCGACGCTCCGATCCGTAGAATGCCTGTTTTCTTTCTCCTAATAACGACATCCTCCTGAGTAGTCCCCACCTGGAATGGGGGACTATTTTACCTTTGGAAAATTTTACCCAAGAGGATGCCATCATCATTTAACCATACAGTATCACTGCATGCCCTCAGGAAAATTATGGCTATAGTTTTCCCTTGCTTTCAGCCGTTTGCAGTACAGCACAACAAGGCCGTTTTGGTTAATGTTACAAGGCCAGAGCAGTCAATCATCCGGACTGTTGCCCCTGCAACTACTGAAAAGGCTGCTGCCCCTCTTCAGGAACTACACATTTGTCTGGCCTCTGAACACACACACCTACAGTACGGCTATCTGTATTGCTGAGGCACACAAGCCTCCCCAGCAGTACTCCCAATAATAACTCTTGAAGTGAAAACAGTAATACCAGTTTTCAGAGCTATTTCTCAGACAGGGAAGAGGAGCAGGTCACCCAGGGGCTGTAATTCAGAATGCAGGATGACAGGGTGATCCCTGCTTCCGGTTTTAAATGTGTCTATTGGCAGTACTGAAATCCTGCCTTCTGACTGGAATGTCATTCTGTAGTTTTACAATTTTCTCAGGTAAATTTTCTTTTTGGTAGGAGTAATATTTCAGTTGGGCAAAAGGTAGGTGAGGATGATCTTGATTACACTCGAAGAAACTTAAGAGAATTATGCAATATCTCTAACAGAATGACTGGACGGCAATTTGAGCTCCATTCCCCCAAAGTACCAGTCGAGTCTTATAATTACTGTGACACATCAATCAATACATACAGGGTATTTCCATAAGAGCATGCAAAAATTTAACAGGATATAGAGGATGCTCCACTGAACAATTTGAGGTAGGGAGCCTGGGGCTGGAGAAGCCAGCTTGAGGATATAATAGGAATAAAATCACATTACTGTGACTTTTTTATCTACATTAGGTACAGTTGACTGCAAATACCATCACTGACACAATGAATGTACCATTTGTACTGTATCTTACAAAATGTGCTGAAACTGATGGCCATCAACCTCAATGCAAGTGTGACACTGGCAAACAAGATTCTGATGCACCCTGACAAATATACCTGGTGTGTTTCAAATCACATCACAGGCAGTACAATTCTGGCAACTAATTCCATCTCCATATCCATTGGGGTCTCATACACAAGTGACTTTAGATATCCCCATGGGAAATAATCAAGGGGATTTAGGTCAGATGACCTCACGGGCCATGGAATAGGAACTCTCCTTCCAATCCAGCAACCAGGAAATACAGCAATGAGATGGTTGCAAACTTCCACTCTGAAGTAAGGCGGTACAGTGTCATGTTGTATCCACATCGCCTGATGAACAGCCATGGGTACATTCTCCAAAACCTCAGATAGAGCTATTTGCACAAAACTCAAGTACAGATGACCAGGTAGGCTTCCTAGTAATCAGGCTTGTCCTCATTGTTTCCTTTCAGGAAATAAAGAATGTACATGTAAATAAACAGCACAGTACATGTAAACTTGTACGCTTGTTAGTTGTAAAGAAGCTGAAAAACAATAATGTTAGACGAAGAGGTAGACAAGTTTACTTCCATATCTCCTTAAGCTGGCTTCCATGACCCCCAGTTTGCTACTCTTAAGGATCTCTGTAACAGTCTTGGAGCATTTGCTATGTCCTGTTCATTTTTGCACACTCTTACAGAAACACTCGTATATGTTGCAGTTGTCCTGCAGACTGCTTCCAGCATCTCTGCAAAGCATCTGTCTATCTTTGTGTATACATCTGATATATCTGCAATGTCAATACAAACTTTTTTTCATGAAAATGTGCCAAAACTTGCGTATTATAAGTGACACTGAATAATTGCCTTAATAAAGCCTACACACAACACTGCAGTTCAAATGTAGATTGAATTACTATTTTAGTAATGCATTTATTAATAATATTCACTGGTGCCCAATGGTGAGACACAATTTTTAAATATTTGTCATGCCATTGTAACTTTGACTACAGCATTGGAGTATTTACTTTCTACAAAAGCATCCCTATTTAAAGTACATGTTTGCTTCCACTGTTAAAATCAAGTTCTTGAATATAAACACATATGGCAGTAAAAGTATGCAAATAGATATTTTTGCAGAAGTTCATAGCACACTTTTTCAACTACTTAAAATTACATATATTGCTATTTTTTTTAATTTTACAGAGACAATGAAGACTCTTGCAATAATTCTAGCCATTATTCCCCTTGCCATGGCAGGGAAGAAGCACAAATATGAACATTTAATTCATGATAAATATGGAGCACTATGTAAGTTGAACATTCAATGGTATGATTTATATAATCATTGTACATTTTATTCAGTACTTTAAAACTGAGAAAATAATTATGCAAAAGTGAAAATTAACCTAGATTATAACAAACAGTTGATCATGTATCTTGAGAAATAAATCTTCACTGAATTTAAAGTGTTTGATATTGTTTCACTGTCACATTTTTAATACTGTTTAATGATTAAGGCATAAAGCCGTACTACTGATAACAAATGAGGTATATGACTGGGCACGCAATTTTAAAATTAGAAGCATTAGCCAATCTCTTTTCAGCCATTCCATTACTTAAGGGGAGGCGCAGTTTAGGTACTTTTTCCCAGCCATTACGGTATTTACACCCCTGATGGGAAATTAAAAGGAAGAGCTGTCATCTCAACACACAGCTGAAATATCTTGCAGCTGGATAACATTTCACCTAAGCTGCTAATTGAATGCACAACAGAATTTTTTAAACATCTGATGCACCTAATACATACCTTCCACTACCGTAATGAATTTCGTGATCCTTTGAAAATCACATAAATTCTAGCAGTGTATAAAAATTGAGAAAAAAAATTGACACAAAAAGCTACAGAGCAATATCGTTTTAACTTCAGAACTTCACAAACTGCTAGAGGGAATAATATTAAATCACCCTGAGACATATTTCATCAAATCTAATCTATTCTAGTATCCACAGCATAGTTTTATGAAAGGGAGATTGGCTGTAACAAGAGTAGCATCCTTTATACATGAAATCATAAACTGGATAAAGGAGACACAATAAGAAGCGCTTTCGTAGATATAAGCAATACTTTTGATACTGCAGCTCATACTACATTGCATACTGCATGAACTGGAAGAATATGGGATGAACAGAGAAATACTAACACTATTTACTTACTATTTAAAAGACAGGAAACAATGTATGGGGAGTAGTCTGAAAAGTTTGCAACCTCATCATGAAGACAGTAACACTTGTCAACGAAAGTTGGGGAATTTTTTCACACTTGCATAATAATGCACTCACCACAATTTCAAATATTTTGGACTTGCATTTGTTATTTGATAGTCATTTTAGAGAGTTGGTATGAGTGTTTTTGTGAAAATGAACAAAATAGATTATCAAGTTGTAATTAGCTTTTTGTTTTCAAAAGGCAATAATCTGAAGCAAATTATGTATGAGTTGATTGCTTTGTATGGGGACTCTAAACTGTCATTTAGCACTGTGAAATTTTGGGTAGCTGAATTTGGATATGACAGTACCGGCTTGAGTGACAATGAATGTTTTGGATGGCCAAAAACAGAAACCACTGATGGTAAAACTGCTCAGGTTCATGAAATAGTGATGAGAAAAAGGAAAAACTGTTACAGGCATACTACATATCATTAGTTGACAATCTGAAAGCCGAAATTGGGGAAAAATGGTCAAATTTTCAGGATAAAAAAATTTTGTTTCACCAAGAAAACACACCATCTCACACCTCAGTGGTCGCCATGGTGAAAAGCCACCAGTTGCAGTCTCAACCACTTGAGCAGCATCCTTATACACCAGATGTAGCCTCAAGTGACCCCTCTCCCCCCCTCCCCTTTGTTAAAAGTTGAGTTCAGAGGGCAGAAATTTTCATTGAATGAAGAGATCGTCAACTTTGTAAACAAATGTTTTGCAGAGAAAGACACCTGTGGAAGGGGCAATTTTCATAACATTGTAGGTAATAAAATTACTGCAGACCACAGTCTCCATACAAAGAGCACAATTTTTTGCAGTAGATTGCCATCTGATATTTAAATAACTTAAAGAATAAACTGCAATACTTATTAATAGAGGAATGCTGTTATTCAATAGAAGAATTCAAATTATAATGCCCTCTTGTGAATCTGTTAGTGTGTTTAACCATAAGCTTATTTTTGTAACAAAAAGCTGATAACTTCTTATCTTCATCTGTGCATGAATTTGGCTTTTAGTGGTGCTATCTTATGTTTCACCTTATATGTAAATTAAAACTATGACAATGTCTGAAAACTGATTTTATGTCGGCAGTGAATGAATAAATAAATATAAATGAATAAATGGCATTATATTTGTTTTTTCCCGGTTATATGACAGAGTATAACTTCCGTACCCATAATATTATGTAAAGTATAGTTGCTACTTACCATACAGTGAAGATGATGAATCACAGATAGGCACAATAAAAAATAGCCTGTAGCTGCTGAAGCCAGACCACGAGCAGCAGTGCATGATGGGAGAAGCAACCAAGGGGGAGGGGGTGGGGGGTAAGGAGGAGGCTAGGGCAAGGAGGGGAAGGGATATCAGGCTATGGATGAAGGTCGGTAAAGTGCTGCTTGTGGGAGCATATAGGGGTGAGTTGGAGAGAGGGTAGGGCAGCTACATACAGTTGGGTGGTTAGCTGTATGGCAGGGGGGAGGGGTAGTGAAAAAGGAGAGATGTAAAAAAAAAAATAAAAAAAAATAAAAAAATAAAAAAACCCTGTGAGGGTGTTGGTGAAACAGATGGCTGTGTAGTGCTGGAATGGGAAGAGGGAAGGGACTGGATGGGTAAGGACAATGACTAACAAAAGTTCAGGCCAGAAGGGACATGGAAATGTAAGATATATTACAGAGAAAGTTCCCACCTGCACAATTCAGAAAAGCTGGTATTGGTGGGTATTATCAAAATGTTTCACTCCAGGACAAATTCACTGTTTATTACAAGGCAACAGATGGATTAAATGGGGTTCCCACTAATGCACTAACTTTAAAGGACCTTTCTCAAAAAGCTTTATGTGTTTGAGAAAGCACAACATTCCTTTGCTCTGTCATGCAATGCTTCAGAATTGGTCTAGAAATTTTGAGTACAGTTCAGGCATTATGGGAGAAATTTTGACAATTTTGAGAGCAGAGACTCATACATTTACTGTGTTAGAAAAGAAAATTGAGCTGGGTTTTGATGAAACAAACATTGATGTCCATGTCTGCAATGATGCAATGGAAGACAAGATTTTAGGACCTTACAGCAATGTGCTAGTTGCGATGGTTCATGGTTTATGGAAATCTTGGAAGGAGCCAGTTTATTATGATTTTGATATGAAAATGAACAGTAATCTGCTCCAAGGAATAATAAGGAAAGTTGAACATTCAGGGTTGCATGTTGTGGCTGTAACATGTGATATGGGAGGAAAAAATTATGGACTGTGGAATGAGCTTTGTGTTGACACATCCTAAACATTTTTCACAAATCCATGGGAGGAAAAAATTATGGACTGTGGAATGAGCTTTGTGTTGACACATCCTAAACATTTTTCACAAATCTAGCAGACAAGGAAAGAAAGCTCTGGGTTTTCCACATTGTACCTCACTCACTGCAGCTTCTTAGAAACCACTTTTTGGATGAAGGAGTAGTTCTATCTAATGGAACTTCAGTAATGAAGAAGTTAATTGAGAGTATTTTAGACAGTCAGGAAGGTGAACTGATTATAACACACCACTTATCATAAGCTCACATCTATGCCACAGGTAGAGTGTGACAACATGTTAGGATGGCTGCTCATTTATTTTGATACTGCATGGCTAAAGTTCTGATGTATGTTCTAGACAAGGAATGTGAAAGTATTTTCTTTGAATTAGTCACTGATGTGTTTGATATTTTGAATACTAGAGTTCCTTTGTGCATAGTACACTTCTACATAGTGGGTTCACTCTTCCAAGCCAAGAGAACAGTTTAAGGTTTCAAGATGTTTGCCATGATATGCACTTTGGAAACAGAGAGGGTTTGTTGCTGTTTCAAAAGGGGTTTATCATCTCTATCACATCACTTCTAGGACTGTTTTATATTTCTAAGCCTATATTATATGTACATATTTTGTCATTTTTAATACATATTTATCTGAACCCTAGTGATTAGGCTGATTGGTCGATCTCATGATTAGACTGATTGCTTGTCCTCTCTTCATTAGTTATTGTTGGTTATAGATCAACTGTTTACTCTTTTAAAAGTAGACTTTGTCTTTTCATTGTTTATAGTTTGTGTGTCCAATAATTTGTAAAAGGTTATAACAGAATGCTAGAAACTTTTCCATTCTCTCTTTTCTCTCCTTTAGCTAGTACTCCGTAATATTGGGCACTATTCCATTCTCTAATGCTGCATTTCAGTTCTCATGACAGTTTGATTTTCATGCTGTTTCATGCGTTTCATTAATTACTCCACTTCCCTGTAAATACCCACAATCTCCCGTTAGTGATATTGGTATGTTAAAATGTATAATTTTTGTAGGTTTGATTTACATTTTGATACTGTGTGGTGGTCCTACTTTAATAGAATTTGTAGACATGAATTTGTTTTCCTTATACATCTTTCCAGAAGAAAATTAATAAAAACTGACTTTGTAAGGACCACATGCAACCAAAAATTAAATTTATTATGTTTTCTAAACGATAAAAAAATTGCATAGGATTTGGCAGTCATACACAATTCCAAAATTTCATGTGGTCAGGGACTAATCAGTTGCAGAGTAAAAATATATACAGAGTTACAAAAAGCAAACTTGTAAGGCAAGTAATCAGAAATGTGGGTCAAGAAAGCTTATTTACCTACAGAGAGATTGCATATGAGATTAAATTAAGTGATAAATTCAACATCTTAGAAAGTGAATATTATACAGATGTTGTTGAAAAGAACAAGTGTTTATCAAGAGGTATGTAGGCTAACAGCAAGATTTACCACAGATATGAACAAGGCAAAAGAAATGAAACTCTGAAATGGGATGAGACAATTATTAGAGAGCAGGAAAGAATTTAATCCAAATTCTAACAGAATCATTGTAGAATTTGCTGCAAATTAAAGATATTTTTTTAGAAATATCTTTGAAACAGAGTGAGAAGTACACTGAAATTTTGATAAAAGTAGCAACTGAAAAAAAAGAGAGAGAAAACAATGTCATTCTGGAACCAACACAGTAGTGCTTGAGTAGGTGTATAAAGCTATTCGAGATCTACATCTGTATCTATACTCTGTAAACAACTGTGAGGTGCATGGCAGAGAGTACGTCCCATTGTATCACTTATTAGGGTCTCTTCCTGTTCTATTCACATATAGGGTGTGGGAAGAATTATTATTTGAATGCCTCTGTGCATGGAGTAATTATTCTAATCTTATCCTCACGATCCTTATGCAAGCGATACATAGGGGGTTGTACTATATTTCTAGAGTAATTATTTGAAGCTAGTTCTTGAAACTTTGTTAACAGACTTTCTGGGGTTAGTTTACATCTACCTTCAAGAGTCACCCAGCTCAGTTGCTTCAGTATCTTGGTGACAGTCTCCCATAGATTAAACAAACCTGTGACCATTCACACTGTCCTTCTCCACCTACATTCAATATCTGCTGTAAGTCCTATCTGGTACAGGGCCCACACACTTGAGCAGTATTCTAAAACGAATCACACTAGTGGTTTGTAAGCAAACTCTTTTGTAGAATGATTGCATTCTCCCTGTATTCTACCAATAAACTGAAGTCTACCACCTGCCTTATTCACAACTGCCCCTTTGTGATCATTCCATTTCATATCCCTACAAAGTGTTATACCCAGGTATTTGTATGAGATGGCCAATTCCTACAATGACTCATTGATTTTATAGTCATAGGATACAATGTTTTTTTTTCGTTTTGTGAAATCCAAAAATTTACATTTCTGGAATTTAGATTAAGTTTCCCATCTGTGCACCACGTTGAAATCTTATCAAGATCTGACTGAATATTTATGCAGCTTCTCTTAGATAATGCTTCATTATATATAATTGCTTTATCTGCAAAAAGCCTTATTTTACTATTAATATTGTCTGAAAGGTCAATAACATACAGCATGAACAGCAAGAGCCCTGACACACTTCCCTTGACACACCCAAAGTTACTTGTACATCTGATGACGACCTTCTATCCAAGATAACATGCTGCACCCTCCCTACCTTAAAGTCTTCAACCTAGTCACAAATTTCACTTGATACCCCATGTGATCATACTTTTGTCAATAAGTGTAGGTTTGGTGCTGAGTCAAATGGTTTTTGGAAATGAAGAAATACAGTGTCTACATGATTGTCTTGATCCAAAGCTTTCATTATGTGATGTGAGAAAAGTGCAAGTTGGGTTTCACACAATCAGTGTTTTCGAAACCTATTGGTTGGCATTGAAGAGGTCGTTCTGTTCTAGATACTTCATTATGTTTGAGCTCAGAATATGTTATAAGATTCTACATCAAATCAATATCAAGGAAATTGGACAGTTTTTTTTGTGGATGACTTTTACTATCGTTCTTCCCATGAGTGTGGTCTGTGCCTTTTTCCAAGACACGGGCGCAGTTTTTTGGGGCATCTACAATGGATTATAGTTAACACAGGGGCTTACTCAGCCACAAATTCTGTATAGAATCTGACAGGAATTTCATCAGGCCTGGAATTTTGTTCAGTTTTAACGATTTCAGCTGTTTCTCAACACCACTGACTCAAATACTTATTTCATTTATTTTTTTAGTGGTGCGAAGGTTAAATTGGGGAAATTCTCATGGATTTTCCTTTGTAAAGGAATATTTGAAAATGGAGTTAAGCATTTCAGCTTTTACTTTGCTACCCTCAATTTCAGTTCCTG